>NC_061522.1:12687500-12850000 GCF_022379125.1 Scophthalmus maximus | reverse complement strand
AGCAAAATAAAAATGGCCGATTAGGAAAAAAAATTTTGGTGGACATTTTATAGACAATAATCTCCATTATTTCAGAAAGTAACAGCTTAAGCTGCCCAAGTTGGATGGAAATTGAGTGAGGTACTTAAACGAAGAAGGTACCGTAAGCACATTAAGCCGCTTTCAGACATGCACTGAAATCTGGACATTTTCTTGAACTTTTCCATAGGGGCTGCTGTATGTGAGAACGCAAATGTTGCTCAGGAAATTTTCCGGAACCTTTCCTGCCAGCCCCCTTGTGAAATATCCGGAAACTGTCAGACTGAGGCCATGAGAGAACACACCAGGGAAATCTGCGGAAGATTCACGGCGAGCAAGTGCCACCCCTCGCCTGAATAGTCCAGACGTACATGTTCCTGCAGTTGTGAACACATCTCACTCGCACTATCTTTTGTTGAGCGGCAAATTTCATAAAAATGTCAGTACCCATTTTTTCAGACATTTTCCAGAGTTCATGTGTGAAAACAGCTTCAGTCTGAAATATAATTTCACTCTCCCTGGCCAGAAGGCAACAACACTCATGACTGTATATTTTTTGATGTAGATCAGAAGACTGATACATTTATTCACAGTAATATACTGATTGTTTTAAAACAATTTCTTCACCAAGCAATGAACTGTAAATAACATTCATAATTTTCTGTTGTGAATTTTTCACTTGGTTCCAATGAAATCACCAAGATACGAGGATAAGATTTGATGCGATGTGAGACGAGATGGCAACCGGGCCCGGAGTTACAGCAGATGTTTTCTGGTCGTTGTTTGGTTGGTGACCAGCAGGCAGAGTGGATGGTGGTTGATGAAATGTCATAGAATCTTTCAGTGTGTATCAGTGACTAGCAGTGTGCGTGGACACTTAATTACATTCTGCAAAATGACGTGGCCTTTCACAGAGGGCTCGCTCGTAGGCAGCACGGCCACAGTCGTTGGATGTAAGGATGCCCTGTGGGAGACTCTGGATTTGGGTCTTGGTGTGATGCCCCTGGTAATTAACGGGACTTATGGGAGAGACTGAGTGGATATTTGCTCTGTCATTTACAACGACTCCCATGAGTCCTCGGCGCCACAGGCGTGCTGTCAAAACCTCGAGAGAGCAATAGCAGTTAGATGCTTAAATTGTGAGACCAGTGGAGTTGAATGTGAACAGAAAACTCCGCTATCACGTTTAAGTTTCCAGAAAGACCGCTGAAGGAAACCTGAGAGCATCAATCGTCGGCTGTGGTTGAAAAGAGGGTGCTACTGCCTCTTTATAGACTGTGTTCTTCACGTGAACGTATTCTACCAGAGTGAGTTATAACAGCCTTTAGAAAAATAAGAGAAGCCCCACCAAACAAGCTTGAAACCAACAGTTCCCTGCATGGACTCTTGTGACAGAGACCTGACCTGGAGGTTTACATGCACTGCATGTGTCGCCATGAAACGATGGGGGTCCAAACCCTCCGAGGCTCTGAAGGCCCCCGCATATCTGCAGAGAGGGACGTGTCACTTTGGCGCTAAATTAAGTCCAGAGCAGGAGAAATAACCTCAGTGGAATAAATGGCTTCAATGAGTTAATGAAGACCCCGGGGAAAGATGCATCCTGCCTCAACCCGGCATTTTCTTCATCCCCCGTGCCTCTGGGTGTGTTGTGTAGGCTTGTGTGGTCGCGTGTGTGTGTGTGTGTGTGTGGGGGGGGGGGGGTTGCTCTTTGCCTCTGATGAAGAGACCACATCGTGTCATTCAGAGAGCTGAGGCGACCTCAGTACGACGGCAGTGATCTCTAGCAGTGCATCTCGGCGCAAGTGCAATTAGCAGAGAGAGGATTCTTGACCAGACTGAAGTGCACTTAATGAAACGCCCAAGACTCTCTTCAATGAGCTAGTGATTATACCCCCCCGCCATATTGGCCCTCCTGCAGGACACTAGTGAGGTGACAGACTATTCAATAGTGAAGACAATATTAGAAGATGACCTAACCACTCCACTGCTGCTCCTTCATGTAACAATCTTGACGCCAATGTTATGTCGTTTCATTCTCCTGTATCTCCATCTGTCTTCTCTTCTTCTCCGAACTCCTCATCCCACCCCGTTGCTAAATTAGACGCCTTTCGTCTTTCAAACACATCTGCGTGACTTCAGCCCCTTAATATTCCGCATTTTTTCTCATTGCAATCAAAGCTCATGAAAAGGCCAAAACCAATAATGTCTGTGTGCAGTTCATTCCCCTGTGCCACAGAGCTCTTTGCAGCGGGAGACATGTTCCGTCATTATGACGAAAATAGGCGCAATGTTTCAGTTCTACTCGCAGTAACCTGACTCTTGATGTACTGTAAATACTCCACCACCAAATGTGTATTAATCCACGACTGAAAGTAGTCTAGTAATAGTTTGAGTAACTTTTGGTAAAAAACTAGTGACTGCTTGATTAAGTATAAAACTATTTACACGTGAGCCATTTGAATTTTCATTGGAACGGATGTGTTTTGGGGCCAAAGACAGGGTAGTAAAGAAAGAAGAATATTGAGGAATACCAGACGTGTCCTTTAATGTTACTGTTGGTATTGATTTGTGCGTTATTGGCGAGTCTTTGCCTGAAAAATTCTTCTCACACTGTCAATGACTTGCGAGAATGCATTGAATAATTGCAGAGGATGTAAATAGAACGCGTGTTGGCTTCCACCACCTCTGCAGGGTAGTCATTATAGCGTCATGATGTGTGATTAACTGACTGAACACATTGTCAACACACCTCTGACTGACGGATCAGAAAAACACGTCATTCTCTTTTTTCCCCCAGTGCAGATGATATTTTCAATATATAAGGGTTTTTTTGTTTTTTTGGGGGGCAGAGGTGAAACATTCTGTCACACGTCACTCAGATCCAAACTGTATTAAAATAATAATAATATTAAAAATATTAAAAAGGAATAAGCTGAAAGACACTTAAATGCAGGGGAACTTGAGAATTAGGCGATCATTCAACAGTATCACATCATATATCATTGTGAATGTAAAATGTTCATTAGTGCTGCTTTAAACGCAGTGTGCAAAGAAAGGAAGACCTGAAATGACCAAAAAAAAATGTAAATTAAATTTTAGATGTCAGCAGACCTGTTGGATAGATGTAGTGGATCTTTGTCCTGCTGGTATTCCACATCACTTGTTAAAATCAGAAATGATGCCCCTATTTTATCACTTGTTTATTATTTTAAATGACGAACCGAACATGTGTCACTGGTAACATAATTGATGGACGTAGGAAACTAATCTACTAATCTGTAGCTAATCCAAACACATGAAGTTTGTGAATTATTGATGACGTGGCGGAGTTGTTATTGATGTCAAACATTATCAGCTTCATGTGCATCTCTCCAGGGGGAACATCCAGGCCTTTAAATGGAAATAACAAGACGAGGATTTGTCCTCGCTGCCGGGTCATATACAGTGAATATCTTACAAGAGCAATAGTAGCGTCTAAAATGCCTTTTATGATCCATTAATGCAGATTGTGATTTGTTGTTGTTCATAGATCATGTCTGATGCAGCGTACGCGTCAGTGCAGGTGACACCAGTACCACTCTCACCTGTAACTGACCACCCACTGTAAAAAGGCTCCTCAACAGATACACATGTCAACTCATGTTATCCACGCTGCCTTTCAAACGCTACCACGGCCCACCACATCGAGTCTCCAGGGATGTAGTAGACTCAGATAATGATGGCCTACGTGCGATTTAGATAGCACGGAAAGATTCTGTTTTAATGTCTCTCGGTGGCTGCGGAGAATACGGCGTCGTCCGTAATCCGCCGCAGTATTCAACGGAAAAACACGTGGCCGTTAAATAACGACTGTGGTAGCTGACGGAGGACAAGTGGAGCGAGGCTCCCACGCCGCTGCTTGATTGATCACGTGGAATCTTTATCGGCAGATTGGAAGTCCATGAGTGTGTGTGTGTGTGTGTGTGTCTGCGTGTGTGTGGTTGTGTCTCAAACAGCTCCGGTTATTCTATTGGTGGTTCGTGCCATTTGACAAGAGCTCTGTGATCAATGCTCTTTATAAATGTTAAGAGCCATTTGACTGATGCCTCTTGTCTTTTGAGTATGACGTAGCTCAACCCAGATTCCTCTGTGTGCACATGACAACAAGTGTGTGTGTGTGTGTGTGTGCGTGTGCATGTAGGGGGACACACAAGCCTTTTACACTGGCTAGAAAAACAAATCACATGACCTCAGATGTCTGAATGCAGGGACACAAACAGCGCTTGACCTAAAGTGCTCGCTGCCTCTGTATTCATACTTGTGTGTCTGTTTCTGAGTGTCAGGGGGAGAAGGTTTAGTCACGTCTGCAGTAAATTACGGGATACAAACAATGCACACACGTGGGTGTTGTTGTGTTGCTGTCCATCGCCACTTACCCATGTTTTCCCCTGCGCTGCGCATGTTACTGTAATGGCTGTGTAAGTGCCGTAATGGGCGCCGAAGTGCCCATGAATTCATATGTCACCTTGGACTCGTTGACGCAGTGTTAGGCGGTTTACTTTTGTTCTATTGTGCTGCGAGTAAATGATATGCTCTTGACACCCTCCATTTAAATGTTATTAATCGGGGACTGTTGGTGACGGGGGACATTTGTATAGAGGCCTGATTAGTCTGAGTAACACAGCCGCTGCCGCTCAGTCCGTTTGCCGGCTACATGCTGCCTCCGTCCGGTTATTTCTGTTTAGTTGCCCGTAGCACTTTTGGAGATTCATTTTTAATGTGAGGTACGCTAACAGGCGGAGCACTGGATCATCTCTATCTGCAGGAGTGCATTAACTCGCCTCCTTATGTGCGCATGTGGGTGTGCGCGCACGCGTTTGTGCGAAGGCGCCCTGCTATTTATTTTATGCTACCAGCGCTTTGTTCTTGTCAGTGTCGGCGCAGCAGCATGCACCCGCTCAGATAAAAGTAAATTATTAGGAGAGGGCACACGCTGCATGCAGTGCGAGCTGTGTGTATCTTCCTGTCCATCAGGGTGTCGTACGGAGGCATATTGGAATTGTTACTATGGAAACCGTGCACTGCCGTTGCACAGAGAAACGCATCCGAATGGGTCACTGTCTTCCTCTGCTCCCTCGCTTACTGTCACACTTATTCTCACTTATTTTTGAAAGATATTTCCTCTAATCGTCTCCCTCCAGTGCCCCCCTCTCTCTGTAGATTCGTCAGACTTTTCATCTGTGGATTGAGGCCATTTTCTTTTTTCTCTCTCCCTTCCTCGGTTTTCTTTTTTCTTTAGATTTCTTTAACCTACAATCCACCCTGTCCTCTCATTTTTATCATATTGTGCTAATCATGTCCTCTTTTCATCTTTCTTTCTTCAGCTCCACACCCCCCCCCCCTCCTGTGGGTTTCTTATTGCTGTTCCTTCCTCCACCTCCATCTCTTTTGTGTATGTCTCTATTTATTCTCTCCCTCACCCCACTCTTCTCTCTCCTCTTCTCTTTTCTCTGCTGCCTTCCTCCCACTCGCTTCCTCCTCCTCCTCCTCTCTCTCTCTCTCTCTCTCTCTGTCTCTCTCTGTCTCTCTCTCTCTACTGTGGCGTCCTCTTTTACAATTAGCATGTGCACCTGCAATTACGTCTGACAAACCTCCGGTAATTAGACCTTTGAGACAAACTGTTTTTTTACGTGGCGATCACATTTCCTCCTCTTGTGATTTTTTTCACTGATCAGCCTCTTCTCTCTTTGCTGCTCGCCTCGTTTCGTAGATTACTCCTCCTTGCTCTCTTTCGCTCTTTTCCACCCCTGTCACATTTCCGTTCTCCTTTTTTCCCCCTCACTTCTCTCTTTCAACTTAGGTTTTTCTTTGGACTTTTTGTCTTTGGTGTTGACTGGATCAGCTCCACTTCACTCAAGGGTGCCTGATAAATAAAAGATTAGTGAAGGTGTTAGGGTGCGAGCGAACAAGTGCAATGAGCCTTGTACCCTGCCCTTCATTTATCCCTTTCCCAAAGTAATTTAGAATATGAGCATGGACATATACTCATTAATATTCCTCGTCTTTATCTGTGCAGAAAACATTCACAAATTTGTACTCCTGTACATACACTTGTATGTGCGTGCGCACATATAGAAACCACAATTTTCACATCAGGCTATGACTAATTGTGTTTCCCCCTGCCTGTCACCTTTCTCTGCTTACATCTTGCCCTCCGCCTCTCTCCTTCTCTCTCTCGCTTTCCCTCCCTTCGCTCCGCTCCCCATCATTTATCCACTGCACCCCACTCCACTGCTTTTTGTATGGCTAATAGAGGAGCAGTAAATAACAGCAATAATAGCAAATAATAGGCCTGCGGTTGACGTGAAAGAGCGGCGAGGGAATCTCAGTGGGTTGGAGGGAGCGGCTGGGAGCAAACAGGTTTGGAGGGTAAAGGGGAGAAAAGCAGTGCGAGTAGTGTGGGAGGAAGAGAGAGAGAGAAGGGACAGACCAAGAGGAGAGAGGGGGGGAAAGAGAGAGAGAGAGAGACTCAGTTGAGCCCATGCTCAGTGTCTAATGGTCACTTAGCCTGGCAGCTAGTCCATGAAGCTGTGAAGCTGTCAATCTGTCAAAATGCACCCAGTATTGTCCTGACTCTGTCTCTCAAACACACACACACACACACACACACACACACACACACACACAGTATATCACCGCTCTGTCTTTGATGTGTGCCACAGGGTTCCTCTGAGGAAGACGCAGCACAGTATAGTGGGTGTGGTATTGTCACTTGATGCTCACAGGCCTCTGTCTCGCTCGGTGAGCAGTTTTAATGCCGAGCTATGTGGGTCACTGATAGTTTGGTCTGCAGTTAAGGGTTTAATTGTCCCGCAACTCTTAATTAGCGTTGTCTTTAACAATGGGCGAGCAGCGACAGCATTATCAGAATATCATACTTTTCTTTATGGTCAGTGAGAGGTGCTCTTCATATGGAGAGCATCAAATGAGAAGGTCAGGTCTTTACATCTGCCCGTTTCTCTCGTATCCATCACATTGACGACAAGAACCGACTGTTCACTTTCCGTCCAATGTGTCCCAGACCTTGACATGCTCTGCCGTTTCCAGATAATTAACATCGTTCACTTCATCCGTGAGTGGTCGTAATGTCTTGGCTCATCGATGTATATAAAAAAAATGGAGCAAGCTCTGATTGCCAGTTCTGTAGGAAATAGTTTTAATATAGTTCAACCATTTCATTAATATTCTTATTTTGCCACCATTTCTCTCAACATGTTCTCCAAAAGTACAAAACGATAGTTAATGCTGAACAAAAAGGGAACTGAATGCTCAATTCTTTGCTGTGATTTTTTTTCACAAATCGGAGTGGTATGAGTTCTCCACAGTCTCTCCACAATTTATGCTGCTTAACTTGCTGGAGAGGTTTAAAATAACAAAGGTCGATATCTGCATGGACCGGATCTTGCTCTCGCTCTCTCTCTCCCTGGTAGAGAAACTGTTTCTAAATCACAACTAACATCTTTGGCTTTTTTGCACTGTACAAGCCTGTCTGAATATATCTGTGATAAGCTGATGACATAAGATGATATAGACCTGGGATGTTTCAAATTTGTTTGTAGATAAAGTAATGTTGTTCTTTTTAGTGTTTTTTTAAACTTTTGGTCAAATCTGTGTACAGTTTACCATCTGTTTTTCTTTCTCCCTCTCTCCTTGCAGGGACGGCATTTACACTCCTTCACAATGCTTGTCAGCCTCCACTCTTCTCCCTCCCGTCTTCAGGACAAGCGCTTTGTCTCCCCTCCCTCCTCCCCCCTTCATCCTCCTCCTCCCCCTCAGGACATCTCTCTGGATCCTCCTTACCCTCAGCCTCGGCTAACCCTTCCCTTCCTCTCCCTGTCCATCTCGCTCCTCCTCCTCTCCGTGCTCCTCCTGCCTGTCTGCGAGTCTCGCAGAGGTGGAGGTCCAGGCACAGGGCCCGGAGGTGCCCCAGGGGGACAAGGTGGACAGAGGGGAGGCGGCACCCAAAGGGGTGTTGTCATCCCCCCGCAGTACTCCCCCGGCTCACCAGCTCTCCCCCCAATCAATCCCAAACTGATCAATTCACTCAGCATTGCTGTCATCCTGGTGGGCAACTCTAGTGAAGTAGCCATGGGGGCTGGACTTGAGAAAGAGGACTTCCTCCACATCCCTTACCCTCCCAAGGTCGAGGTGGTCACCATGAACGAGACCGACCCCAAGAGCATCATCAACCGGATCTGCGGACAAATGACAAGGAACTCGCTGCAAGGCGTAGTGTTTGGTGATGACACGGACCAGGAAGCTATTGCTCAGATCCTGGACTTCATCTCAGCCCAGACACACATCCCCATCCTGGGCATCAGGGGAGGGTCCTCCATGGTCATGGCAGCCAAGGTAGGACATTTTTTATCTACATTTTTTAGGGAAAAGACCAAACACTCAGTTTCATAAACATCACTTGTCCAGCATTCATTACTATAATATTTTTGGTATATTTCAAAATAATGGAACTTCTCCACTGACAGTAAAGCATACAACATAATGTAACATGATTCAGTTTGAATCAAGACCTTTAAATGAAGTTACATTTGAGATCATATTAGTTTTTTGATCACCCTCTCACCACACAGAGCACACACGGCGTCTCTTTCTAACCCCGACAACCTGCTGATCGATTTTACTGTTAGTTGACCTCTGTGAGCCTGACGTCATACTTAAACTCGCAGTGTGAAACCAAAAGAGCACGTAGCAAGTCAGAAACCGTCTCTGTGGGAACGGGATAAAAGACGTTTGGCACAAAGCGGGGCTGCACGAGGAGAATTTGGGATCAATAAACGTAACAATGGCTTTGAAATGTATCCTTAAATAACGTTGCGTTAATACGCTTAGCTGTGTTCAAGGATGGAATCCGCACGACTCCGAGGTTGGGTTTTTGATAGCGTTCAGGGTTTTCTATTGATGCAGACTGATTTGGTAGATAATGGGATGTACAGTAGTGATTCCCTGCAGGATCCTTTGAGATCTGCTTTTGGTTTTTTAAAGGTATATTTGGTCAATTTTGATTAATACACCTTGAGTAGGTTCAATATTTTCCAACAAGTCCTCCAACTCATACAAAACACTATGTCGTATTTTTCCCTAAATCACCTCTACTGGTGACAGGAGATACGCCACAAATACTTTTTGCCTCAGAGCATCGTGATGTACTGACGCTGGGTTGATGAGCTTGTGAAGGTGAGGGTGACGGTCAGGGCTGCATTGCAGAGAATCAGCATGATTACTTTACAGAATATAAGCAAATCCATTCAAATACACAAACTTGAAGGACTTCCTAGGTCTACAGTGGCTGGTATAGCTCAGTGGTTACACCACTGACTTTGGCCCAGTGTGGGCCCTTGTGTTCATGTTTGACACTACGCGAATACCTCCAAGGCCAAACAACCCTAAATATGTCTTATCATGTACTATGATCCATCCATTAATCCTGATCCATTGAAAATGAAGATTTACAATTCTGCCAAATGTCATTAAAGAAATCCTGGATCTTCCTGGAACTAAGAAAACATAACCTCGTTGGTGGATGTAAATATTGTTGTGGAAGCAGTGGTGTTGTGGAAGTGTTTTCTTTCACTTTCTGTTTATAATGTTTATGGAATGGAATTCATGCTTTTTGGGGGGGAAATTCTGGAAAAAGAAACCTATAGAAACCAAATGAACTTCAAACAAGAATATCCTAAAAGATTCTTTCACAAATTCCCAACCTCCTGCTGTTTGATTCAAACACTTGAGGACTCATTATATCAGTCACTGTCAGTTTTACGTTGTTCAGCCGCCATGGTTCTTCATGTTGTCATGGTTCATTGTATTATTGTATGAGGGGATTCTTGAAATCAAATTAGCTTAGGCTCAATCTAATACAGGGGAGAAAGTGAATTCTTAGGCCACGGTTTCCTCCCTCATCTGTTTAGATTTTAGAAGACCCTGCTGCACAAATCTGTGCAATAATTTGACAATGATTTCTGTAAAGTACTGTAGTTGAAGCCTCCTTATTAACGCCGTTCGACGACGTGTTTCTTAACGTTCTTAAGTCGTTATCAGCTTATTAGAAATACTGGTTATGTTTGATGAATTGCAGCAATTATTTTGGTTAATACGCAACTTTGGAGACAGAATCTTCGAGACAGACTGAATCAAGGCTTTCTCTGAACTCGAATAAAGAAAGATTTAAAAAAGAAGCTCCAATTCAAAGTGTGTTAATGTCTCCAAGGCAAGGCGACACCTCCGGTGGTCTCCAGGCTGTGTGTCAGGTTCAGAGACAGCCGTGAAACCTTCAGGGCCTTTTCTCCTCTCTTCCGTAAAATCCTGCTGCATATAAAAATCCAGTAGTGGACAAAGAACGTGCTATAGAGGAATGAAAAAGGAGAGATAAAGATGGAGAAGAGAATAAACAAAGGGGCGGAGATTTAAGGTTATGAAATAACACAACTCGTGTGGGTGTGAAGGAGGAAGAGGATTTTGCTCAACATATAATTATTACATTTTACAGCTGACACAGAGAAAACAGAGGGCACCTGCTGAAAGTGACAGGAGGGTAATGGTAGATCAGAGTAAGAGTAATAAGAGGCTCCCTACATTAGACTCTGTGTATTCTCCCCTTGTTCACTTGGTGCGTTCTCCTTACACCTCTATCCTTCTTCTGTTATGCATATTGGCTGTCTCTCTCTCTCTCACACACACACACACACACACACACACACACAAAAGAAGGGATAAATCCAGTGGATACTGTTGGCATGGCAACCACTGCTTATATATATTCTCTCTTTACTGCTCTCGACATACTGTATAAAAGCTTTTAGAGACAGAGGGAGAGAATTGTTATTTCTGAGTCTGACAAAAACAGAGCGATAAGAGAAAGGGGATAAAGTCCTATAGGGGGTGAAGAGTTTTTAAATGGATGAATGAATAGATTAAAGTATACAAAGAACACGGAAACACGGAGGAAGGGGATAAAAATGTGGTGGTTGGAGGTGAACTATGGTGATTTCTAGTTCAAATGTAGCTGCATTTATGTCTCTTGCAGTCTTATTTATAGCCTTTTAGCCACAGAAACCAGGAAAAATAAAAACATGAAAAACTAAAAACCCTACATCCAGGTGTTTCAAGGGACTTTGGGGGCTGCATCGAACTGGGGGTGTCCGGCCAAAGTGTCTTCACAGTCTCCTGTACGTAGCTGATCATAGGATTTAAGGGCATTCTTACAAAATGGTCATTGCAGTGGACTGTTGTAATCAACCATGTCCCATACGCTCTCACATCCACACCAGCAAGAGAAGTAAACAATTATCAATAGTAGATCTGAACCAGATGGTCAGTTGATCAGTTTGTTGAATGTCAGAAAAATTATCAACTACGACTTTCATAACTGATTAATAGTTTTGACCGTGTAACCAAAACTTTTAATAGTTCCAGCTGTTCAAATACAAATTTGAAGAGAAACTAAGTGTCTCCAATTAACACAAGCCAAGCTGCATGTTTTTTGGACTATGGGAGGAAGCCGGTGTTCCCGGAGAAAACCCACGCAGACACCGTTTGGGCCCAACCTGGTGTGGCTGACCAGCTGACCAGTATCACTTCCTTGTTATTCCATGGGAAGGTTTAGCAATTCACACAGTAATTCAACAACGACCATGTACACAATGTGATACACACTCATAAATACAATTAGTGCAGTAGTGTATATTGTTTTTTTCTTTTGACCTGTTTCCAGGTTGTCTCAACAACATGTATTCAAAATATAGATATTTTTAAAAACAATATTATTATTAAAATAGTTTTCTATGCCTATCTATTTTCCTCCAGGATTTAAACTGTGGTGTAGATTCTTTATTCCAAACCACTGGAATTACTGTCTTCTAATGATGTTGCCTTACCTCACTGAACATCGACAGCCTTTAACAATCTTACTTATTCCGTTGAATGACCTAAATGTCCGTTTACACCAGAAAGTGGCGCAGCAAAATTTATCCACACATCTTTGGTAAATGTCTTGACCTGGAAGCTTCATGACTCAACTCACAGGGCTGCTGAAGGACTGCAGCCGGCGAATTAGTGTGCGAGCTCTACTGAGTCATTTTAGCTCCCAGAGCCTCATTGTACTTTCTCTGCACTGTGCCTTTTAGTCGCTGACTGCCAGTTAGCAGTTTTTTATAAACTGTAAGTTCATAGAGTTTGTTCAAAAGACTCTTGTCTCATCGCTGGAAACCGTGGCTCTTTCGTCGAACGGTTACTACTCTTGACTCAGGAGGGTTAAACAAAAGTGAGTAGTGCAAACCCGGCACGTACGCTATGATAGCCTCATCTATTTTGGGCTCTGTGGCTCTCTGTTCCCTCGAGGGTCCACACTGTCAGGACGGCTGTCTATTAGTCACGGCAAAAGATTCACGTGGATTTATTTCACCAACATGAACAAATCCACTAATTGCGGCAATTTTATTTGGAATTAATTGATTTCCCCCCTTGGCTGCACGGTGGTGTAGTGGTTAGCACTTTCGCCTCACAGCAAGAAGGTTCTGGGTTCGAATCCCGGTTCAAACCATCCAGGGCCTTTCTGTGTGGAGTTTGCATGTTCTCCCCGTGTCTGCGTGGGTTCTCTCCGGGTTCTCCGGCTTCCTCCCACATTCCAAAGTCATGCAGAATGGGGTTAGGTTCATTGGAGACTCTCAATTGACCGTAGGTGTGAATGTGAGAGTGAGTGGTTGTCCGTCTCTGTATGTGGCCCTGCGATAGGCTGGCGACCTGTCCAGGGTGAACCCCGCCTCTCGCCCAATGTTAGCTGGGATTGGCTCCAGCCCCCCCGCGACCCTTGAATGGATTAAGCGGTAGATGATGGATGGATGGATGGATGATTTCCCCTCAAGAACATGGAGGAAACATTAATTTGTTTTATTTGAGAATAATTGAGGAATTGCTTTGTTTTGAATGCACAGTAACTGTTTTAATGTTTTGATTGTGGTCAAAGTAAAAGAAAGTAAGGGAGACACTCTGGAGAGGAACAATAGTGCTGCAGGAATATCAGATGTGGAGGTGAAGAGCTGTGTGGGTGAGGTGGAACATGAAGCCTATAGAGTCATGAGGGGCAGCTGCGCCGTGTGCACATGCTCCTGTGCTCCTGTGCATATGTGTCTGCACAAGAGCAAGTGAGCGATTTTCTAGCGTCAATAACTCAATTCCCTCCAGGCTGCCAAGTCCATTTCTTATCAGTCCACAATTATTTCTAATCAATTGTGCCCCAGATTCTCCTAAAAATCCTTCACTTCGGGGTTCTATGTGGGACAACCACTAGATTCCTCCATGTCTTGGCCACCGAGCAATTTGATTTCCATTAAAAAATAAACATTGAACACGTGTCCTTTTAATGGCATTTGATCTTTAAACCACATTATTCCCGCACGCTTTGCAGCCTCAGTGGAGATGTTGTGGCCAAAAACACTGGCCTGATACCTCGCAGCACTCCTGGATTTATTTTCCTTTCCAGTGCGCCATTATAATGAATCGGTGACAGATGCAGGTAGGCCCATTATGCACCAAACAATTTGCACTCTTCCATTTAGCCATTAATTCACTCCGTGCCATGTGTTGGTGTTGGCACAACTGGCTGACGGAGTTGGCCCTGGCCCGCTCTCAACTCTGGCTCTGGAGACTAATGAGGTCTTCTAGATCTATTGTTGGTACTTAAGCTGTGTGTGGGCACATGCTTTTGTCCACATTTGTGTCCGTGCATGTGTGTTGATGCTTGCAGCATGCTGGTGTTCAATGATAATAGCCTCTTTGCCTATGTTTGGGGAGATTACAGCAGTTGTTTTCCACTGCAAACAAGCTACCAAGAGACACGCAGCATCCTACCATTTCTCGTACACAGTCCTTAAGGTTGATTTTTTTTCTTCTTCCTTTTCCCCAAAGGTTTTGTTGGTCCATTCAGTGCTGTAATCTTTTTTTTTTTCACTATACACAGGGCTTCCCTATAAAGTTCCCTATTGTTGATTATAAATCTCTCTTGGGGTTAAAAACTGTGGGGTGGTCAATAGTAAAACTCATGAATGAATGAGCCACGGTGCTGTGACTCGTTTGTGGTGTAATTTCTCTTATTGAAGGAAAAAGAAAATACTGTGTACAAGAAGAACAAACGTACACTGTTCCTCTCAATAAATAAAAACTCCTGTTGTTTTACAGTCGTAGACCTCTCACGTCTCGATTGACCACTATAATTAAACACCCTCCCGTCTTGAAACAGGCCTTCTGTGTGACGACTTTTTGACAGACAGACATGCCCATGGAAGTAAATTATCCCATGGACCTGTTTGGCCACTTAGACTCACATTGTTTGACATTGAACAGACCGGCTGGTAGCCACACAGTGATACATAAGCCCTTTTCAGACATGTACTCCGCACAATGTTACCGGAAAATTGGGTCTGTACATTTTCCAGATTTTGCCGTCCACATATGAAGAACACAGCAGGAGGTTGTGCTGGTCAGACGTGTTCACGACAGCAGGAAAATGTGCGGAACATTCAGATGAGCGGTGGCGCCTGGGCCCACTCGCTCACCGTGAATCTTCCAGAGAAGTTGCGGAAATGTTTTCGAGCAACATTTGCGTTATCACAGCGTGTCAGGAAAAAAAGTTCAGGTTTGCTGCAGATGATGTGATGATGGACTGCATCCGTAATGCCCCTTTTTGCAATTAGGACCAATCCCAAAAGACAAAAGAAATAGAGATCAAACTTTAATAATAAACTGCACAGTGCATATTATACTTTATGTAGTTATCATCGGATATTTTTCTGGAAGGATTTCAGGAAAGTGTGCAGAATGTAATTGTTAACGCAGGGCGTCACCACAACTGTTAATGGTGATACAGCAACAATATTTGTATTTTGCAAGAGCAACGAAAAAGTCTAAACTTGTTCCAACCAGTGGTGATTCTCTAATATGAGTGACACACAGGTGGTTATCAGTCTCACACATTTCACTTTTTGAGGTTATGATTATTTGCACAGTGAGTGACCCGATTTGGACGGGACCAGAACAACAGATGCTCTCTAGTAATGAATGTTTCCTATCCTCTCCCTGTAAAACCAATTCCACCCTATTAGAGTTTCAAACGCTTTCTATTTCTCTCTCACTCACTCTGTCTCTGTGAGATACGGGCATTTGATTGATGTGCCTGTTTCACTCACTTTGCCGTAGATTTAACCCCTTCAAAGTCCAACAGTTTGACGCCTGTGGTGGAGAGAGACTCTCGGCCGTGTCATAATTTACCGTGTCATTTCGCTTGGTCTTTGACAGCTAAATGTGAGCACTGTATGAAAGTCTGTCTTTCAAAGCGGAAAATCAAAAGAGCTCAGTCTATATCTGTGATGTCACGAAAACAACAAAGCCTGAAGCTGCTCCTCTGTCAGTTCATAGAAGACAAACGTACAAGGTAGTTTTCATGGATTAAGCTCAGTGATTTTATCAGAAAACCCACTGTAGAAGCTCAATTTCTAATCCTCTCCCCTTAAATTACATCTATGTACCACTGATTTGAAACAGAAAATTGGTTTGGAGGAATGTAACACACTCCTAGTCTTTTCATCATCATAAAAATTAAGAGCAAAGGTCAAGAAATCGTCATCAAAGTCATTAGAATTAGTTTTCTGCCAACGTGTCTCATGGCAATCCAGCTAATAGTTGTTGAGACATTTCGTACAAAAATGAAAACTGATCAGAAAACTTGAATCATAGTCTTTCCTTAACCTTTAAGTGCTTTTTCTCAAACCTTAACCGAACAACACGCAGGACCGGGGATGCAGATACCAGTCTCTGGTGTTGTGTGTGCCGACCATCCACTCTGACATGTAGCACTTCCTCCACAGGAAAAATGAACCGTTTACATGCATCAATTGCTATTACTCTGATTAACCATATTTGCGACACAACATTTGCACCATAAATGAACTTCAAGGAGACACGGTCGTGATTTCACATCTCATTTCTTCTCAGAAAGAGGAGTTCTCAGCTGGATAGTCATGCGTGACGAAGAGCGATTTTACCCTATATTGTATTCACAGCACTAGCAAAAGAGAACACTGTACATAGGTGTGAAGGTTTAAGCTTCACACCGTGGTTCAATGTCAGAGCTTTATCCTGAGACTGAGCCAGTAAGGTTGAGGTCAAAGAAGGTTTAACGCTCCCCCTCCCATCTCATCCTCTGTCTTCCTCCTCCTCACTGTTGTTTTATTTTTTGTTAGATTTGTTTTGTGCATTTATTGAATGTGGTCCAACCCTCACTGTCCTATGATACAGTCCATACTAACTCACACTTAGTTTTTTTTGTCTTTTTATTTTTTACAGTATATTTTTCCTGATACATTTCTGTATAATTTAACTGTGCACTTCATATAGACCGTAAATCCTTTCCTCAACTCCTCTATCCCCCCCCCCTCCTCTCTTCTCTTCTCTTTCTCTCCATCCTCCTCTCGTCTTTCTGTCCATATAATGAGTTTGTGTTATCGGCGGCTGTGCTGCGCGTGGACAGGATGAGTAATTTCGGAGATCACAGGAGACCTCTCTGCATTGCACTCGGTTACAACAGGTTGTCAGAAGGCTTTGGGAGCCTCACTTGGCTTCTCCCCGCCGATTGCAGAATATGAAACCCTAATTACCAGCTCATTTTATTAGGTAAGTATACGATTCAAGTTAAAACCTGATTAGCTGAAAGCTTTTAACTGAGGAAGCTTTAATTCCTCACCTGCTGATCTGTTTGAGACTTGTTAGATGGAGATGTACAGTAATTATCACTGAGACTGTCCTGACAAGAGAAGCAAGAGAATGACCTTCACCTGATCAGGTCCTCTATTGACTTGTGAATTATGGCTCCTTTCTGTCAGAAGCCAAGAAGTGTTTCACATTAAAAGCATTAAATATATCAGAAACAATATAGTAACAAGAAAAAACCCAGAAAAAAACCCTTTTTGTGTTGACTCACCAAAGCACTTGGACTATAACACAAGGACTGCTTCTCATATCGTGTTTCCTTGTAATAAAAACATGGTTGGACTAGGTTGGTTTCTGTTAATCGATGAAAAACGATCAATCCCTTAACCAAACCACGTTTCCACCTTAAACTGATGAGTTTGTTTAGCTGAATTGATTTTTGTGGCTTTAAAAACAATACTTTTTTTCCACCTGAATTTGTTAAAAAAACAGTTGCTTAATTACTTCCAAAAAAACATGGCGTGTCCGCCCAGGTGATGAATGTCTTTTATTACAACTCCGGAGGGAAATATCTGATTGTTTGGCTTCTAAATGGTCCACTATTGTTCCTAGCATGTTGCTGAGTTTGCCTGTCAGCTGTGTAGGTTGTGCACAATGGGTTTATCAGAGCTTTTCCCACAAAACAGTTGTTTTCCGGCTGCTGGAGACGACGGCGATGAGAGACCAAAACAATGAGCATTAAACACACAGGAAGTAATCGGAGGGGAAACAAGTCGGGTAATAATTCTGTTTTGGCATCCAGTGACCACTTAAACAGTATATACATTACATTAAATCATACACGTCATACACGCCATTTCACACATTTATTCATATTAAAATATTGTTTATAAGAGGAAATTATGAAATGTGTAAATAAATAAAAAGTCATATGAGTCATTGTTTTGGATGTACTGTGGAATGAAGTAGGCACACAGAAATAGGGTTTGTATAGGAACGTAGTTGTTTTGAAATGCAATGACAAACAACACATTTTGTCTCGTGTAGATGATTTTCTTTTGAAAATCCAGCATTGATCGTATCGAGTGTTGGATTGTTTTGGTCTGTATTGTTCTATTTATGTGCCAATCACAGCAGCTGTCTGTGTTGTCTTCACATCAGGCCGTCGAGCGGTGGCCAGTGGGACTGAGCATATGTCTTGGTTATTGCATGAAATCATCTCACAACCACCCAGTGGAGCCTGGTTGCACAATAATAAAACGGCAGTGAAGGGAGACTTGATTGATAGCCAGGCGGTGCTTACGTGTAGTATAGGACGCACATGAATATCAGCAACAGTACTCTCTGCTATATTCTTCCACTTCGCCACACACTATTCGTGCAAATCAAAACTTTTCACGGCTCCGACAGCCACATTCTCGTGGCAGTGCTCGTCTCTGTCGCCTCAAAAAGTTCCAGATGACGCGTCTTTAATTTTCACCATTCAGTGTCATCAGAGGTTCCAACTTACAACAGACTCTCACCGTGATGATTATGAAACTGAGCTTTGTCATGCAGTGTTTTTTTATGTTGAAGGAATACGTAGAGAGAGAAAAAACAGTTGGCGAGAGATAAAAGATACAAAGATAAGAGCTGTGGCAGGAAAAAAAAGAGAGTCACATAATGTGTTGGTTTTCATGGTTTTGCATCAGGCTGAGGAAAGACACTTAAATATGGAGAGAGTCGACTGACTTGTGGGTATTTAATCCCAAACAGGCAGAAACGGTTGAGTTTGGTCTAATTGCATGGAGCAAGGGAGTGCAGTCATTTACATTCATCAGTGAGCCTCAATTTGTTGGGACTGAGATAGGGAGGGAAAGAAAGAGAGGGGGTGGTAGAGGCGGGGGAAAGAAACATGTTTTGCTGCAGGACTGAAGTTATGGTCGTATATCAACCAAATCCCACAATGCGTCCAAACTGGCGTCTGTCCATAGGGACGAACTTGCAACATGTTCCGTCATGCACTTTGTAAGTTTGACCGTGAAAGAGACAAGATATTGTCTTCATGGCTTTTTTTTTTTTACCTTTTGTTTTATTAAATGGGCATAAGTTGGCATAGTTTTTTTCCAAAAAACCCTTTATGTTATAGCTGCTTCTGCTTTGTGCTGTAGACAGAGCATTCAGGGCTGCTTTCTTCACATTTTTGACCATTCATGTCACACATCTGTCTGTTTTCTTCACTTTTCTGCATTCCACGACAGTAAGTGTGGATCTCGCTCTGCTTCACCAAAAAGAAAAAGCAATCTTAAACATTTAGACACTGATGATTTTAATAGTTACAACCAGAGGCTGATAAGTCACAGGATCCATCGTCTACCGCTTCATTTGAGGGTTGCAGGCGGGCTGGAGCCAATCCCAGCTAACATTGGGCAGGAGGCAGGGTTCACCCTGGACAGGTCGCCAGCCTATCACAGGACCACATACAGAGACAAACAACCATTCACTCTCACACCTACGGTCAATTTAGAGTCTCCAATGAACCTCACCCCCATTCTCTCTGCCATTCTCTCTGCCATTCTGGAACCCGGAGAGAACCCACGCATACACGGGGAGAACATGCAAACTCCACACAGAAGGGCCCTGGTTGGTTTGAGCCGGGACTCGAACCCAGAACCTTCTTGCTGTGAGGCGAAAGCGCAAACCACTACGCCACCGTGCAGCAAGTCACAGGATATGTGTGGAAAAGAACAATCAATTCATTAAAAATTATGAGACATGGTTGAAATAAGAAATTAAATGCCAGATGTTCAACTAAGTTAAATAACTTCCATTTGGTAAATCTTTTTCTTTCTTTTCTTCCAAGGGCAATTTTTTTTGTGTTCAGGGAAACTTGGACATGTGGAAAGAATTAATGGCCAACCCGATCTAGCGCCTGAGCTCCTACTGAATGATTACCTAATTAAAATTAATTTTGAACCCCCCCCCCCACACACACACACATCTTAACGTGCTTTTGTCAGAACGTGTGGGTTGGGGAACATGTGTTTCTGCATGTTTTCTGAGCTGTATCAATTCGAACGCTTCAGCCTGTGTAAGTGTTGGATGCGGTGGACAGCATGAAGTAATATCTGTCGGTGGCAGCTGGCGAGTCTCTGCAGTAGCAGAAACCGACACATTGGGCTCGCTGCTCTTTATTTATGGAGGGAGCGACACCCAGTGAGTGGCACCTTCGCTGGCACTCGTTCAGCTCTCCCTCCTCTCTGCTCTAACGAGCCTTGGCCCGATTCTCGGAGCTCACGCTACGCAGCAGCACTCAGGCCTCCTGCTGCGATTTACAACCAACATTCGTCATGCACACTTGAAGCCTTGCTTTGCTTAATTCTTCTCCGGTGGAAGACGTACAGCGCGCGCAGCCTGTTTCAGGTATCGCTTCTCTCATTTTCGCCTGGGCGACGTTGTCACACGGCTGCCGGCTGCAGAGCCATCAAGCTGTCACATCAGCAGAGAACCGCGTGTCCAAACTCTCGCTGAGACAGCTAAACAATGACAGTGATGGAGTTTTGAAATGACTCTGCCACATAATACCCCCTGTACTAAATAACAGTGGCTCTCCAGCCTGGGGGCTACTTTCTATATTTAGACCGAGGGATTACAAACGCAAGTGCACAGAAAGACTGAAATAAAGTACAGAAAGTGTCAGCTGCTGCAGAGCTACGCATATTAATGTAAGTTTCATAAGAGCGTGTTTGAACCTGGTGAAGAAGAAATCAGAATTTAGTTTTCCAGTCCTAATAGATATCTCATCAAACGCCTCCAGGGAGCTGTAGCTGCACTAGCTGAGGCTGATTTCACCATGCAGTGCAAAGTCAGGAGGTGATGTGACGGTGCAGCTGCTGGCCCCTGTAGTGTTCACACACACGGTCCTGTTTATTCAACACACACCGGTGGGGACGGTTCTGAAATGTTCCTTTGCTCGTTCTGCCTGTCTTACTCTCATTTTTTTTTTTTTTTACATTGCCGTGGATTCCTCACCATCGCTCCCTTTCTGTTTCATGCTCCCTATCGTCATACCATCTCTGTCTCTCTCTCTCTCTCTCTGCGCTTCCCCTCTAATCTCCCTCTTTGCTTTTTTTTTTCTTCTTTTTCGTCTGTTTCCCATCAAAGTAAGCCTACGCTCTCCGGCAGCCACCGGCTCAAAGCTTACATTCTCACCCTGCAAAAGCCACTGCTTGTGTAGAAGTTAAGAAAAATGAAATGTCATTCAACGTTTTTCTTATTTCGCAGATGGGAGCGTGCCTATGTTCCCACAGCCCGATGTGCCCACATTTCTAAGATTTTTTTTCCAAAATTAGGCCCTATGTTCCCACATTTCTTTTTTCAGAAATTTGTATTAGATTTGATACCCCTTTCTCCCAATTTGGTAGCCAATTACGCCCAACCTATTATCCAGTAGCCCTAACCCTACCCTAACCCTAATTTTGAAAATGTCCTAGAAATGTGGGAACATAGGGCTGTAGGAACATAGGGCTGTTGGAACATTGGGCTGTAGGAACATTGGGCTGTTGGAACATTGGGCTGTGGGAACATAGGGCTGTGGGAACATAGGGCTGTGGGAACATAGGGCTGTGGGAGCATTGGGCTGTGGAAACATAGGGCTGTGGGAACATAGGGCTGTGGGAGCATTGGGCTGTGGAAACATTGGGCTGTGGGAACATAGGGCTGTGGGAGCATTGGGCTGTGGAAACATAGGGCTGTGGGAACATAGGGCTGTGGGAGCATAGGGCTGTGGGAGCATTGGGCTGTGGAAACATTGGGCTGTGGGAACATTGGGCTGTGGGGACATTGGGCTGTGGGGACATTGGGCTTTGGGGACATTGGGCTGTGGGAACATAGGGCTGTGGGAGCATTGGGCTGTGGGAACATTGGGCTGTGGGAACATTGGGCTGTGGGAGCATTGGGCTGTGGGAACATAGGGCTGTTGGAGCATTGGGCTGTGGGAACATAGGGCTGTTGGAGCATTGGGCTGTGGGAACATAGGGCTGTGGGAACATAGGGCTGACCCCTCAGAGATGCTGAGAGAAAAATGCTAGAGCAAAGGGGAATAAAATAAATATTAGTCATTCACCAATGACAGTCGACACAATACCTGAAAATAATGCATTATTGAAGTACATTAGCTGTTGTACAGCGGGTGATAAATCAATTCAGTTGTACAGTAGCTCAACGAAGCCAAGTGCCTTCTACATCAAGTAAATGGGATGTAGATCTGTGGAGTTGGTTGGGAAATTCAAAATGAGGCAGCCTGTGTCTGCTGCATATTTGAATAACACAGTCGGTGATAAGCATCACAGGGAGATTACAACCCCAAATGTGTTGGCCACTGATAAAGACGCTGTGTCTGCAGTCCCAAACAAAGAGGATTGTTTTAGGTTTAACCTCTCGACAGTCTCTCAAATTTAGTTGTGGAAGCTGCGTGATTTTACATTTAAAAAGCCGACCCGTCGTCCTACGTCCTGGAAGAGCCAATAGTCAGACGTACCAACATTTCCTGTTTTTTTTTGTGGCACAGACATTATTCCACAATGCACAAATCAGACAGCCTTGGTCCAGACACAAACCATATCATCACATCATCAGTTTTTTTAACATGAAACTTTTTAACAATCAACTAATGAAGGAAATCATTTGCAAATTAATCAGTCCTGCTGATTTTGATTAGTGTGCAACTTCTACCATGCCAGTCTCCATGGCAACTGAAAACTGTATCAGCAATAGGTGTGTGAAATATGTAATTTCGGTCTAATTTTCAGCCAATCAGACACAGAGTCCTGCTTTTCATGTAAACTGGTTTGTTACGTAGATGTAAATTAATTATTCTGTGCTGGGTTAAGGTTATGTTTACTTTTAGGCAGCTAACATTTTAACATATTTATCTTCTGATAATATTCTGGTAATGTTTAAGTTAAAATTTAGCTTTGCTAAGATTTCACCATCCTCGTTTACTGCTCGTTTACATGCAGCCAGCTCAGAGTGGCTCCCCGTGTTTTATATATATATATATATATATATATATATATATATATATATATATATATATATATATATATATATATATCAGTCATTGCATTAGAGCTGCAAGCGCGTATTCCATTAATCAATCAAATTAAAATTTGATCAACAAATATATTGGTAAATGAAACTTTGGTTGAATTGTTTTAGTACACTTTTTTTTAAATGGGAATGTATGTTCGCTCGTTTCAGCTTTTGTTGAGAATAAAAACAATTGGCAGATTCTTGGTTAAGGATAATAACTGCGAGTTGCTGCCTTTCATAGTATATTGTTGTGCCGTGGGGCAGGGTGTGGTGGCCTGATGTTCAGGGACGCTTTGTTCTGATGGAGCGGTGACATAGTTCTGTCTCTGTGGTCGTGATGAGACCTCATTATGTTGAAACATCAGCCATCCACTACAAAGCAGCTACACATGACTCTCACATGCAGTTCATTATCGGCATGACCCCAACCCCCCTGCCCCAGCACATACAGTACAGCAAGTAGGACTTTGCATGCAGTACACTTCTGTCAGCCCGGGTTAACTTGTGCTTTTTATATATAGTACATGTTTGTCTATGTGTGTCTGTGTGTGTGTGTAGCTGAGTGGGTGGTCCCAGCCTGCCGACTGTCACGGCCAATGTATGGAGAATTTGGTCCCTGCAGCCTAATCTGAGGGAAGTAATTTGAAGAGTGAAGTCGCAACAAAACTGAGCACCAAAGCTACAAGCCAATAATATTAGCAAGACAATTTGTCACTTCTTTTCCCCAAAGGGCCAAACCTATAATTGAGCTCCCAATATAAGTTGCCTGTAATTGAGCTATTATAACTGACACACACACACACACACACACACACACACAGACACACACACACACACACACGTACACGTGTACGTGTATTCTCTCATATGTGTTAATGCAAATGCAGACTTATTGGATAAGAATAGACATGTTCCTATATTTTATGTGCATACAGTGCAGTAGAGCGTAAGTAGATATTTTTCCACACTAATGGCATCTTTAGCAAGACCGTCTCTATGGAAACCGAGTTGCCACGGAAACACTGCACGTCTCTTTGAATTAGAAATGTCTTTCTCCGTCCCTCACTCCTCCCTTCTTCGCTCGTCTCACTTTTTTCGCTTCCTAGTCCTCTTCTTCGCCCGACTTCCCCGCCTTTGACAGGCCAGCTGCTGTCAGTCAAAAAAGTCTTGCGCTGTTGAAAGAGACGTTCACCACCAATGGTGGAAATGGGGGAAAAAATAGGTTGGCATCTGTGCTCTCTAAGAAAAAAATGACTATCTAAGGGGGATGGTGAGGGGACTTGGTTTTTAATCAAAGGCAACATATTGAAATGGGGAGGAAACGTTGAGGGACATTGAAGAGATAATGATGACGCGAAGGATGCTGCGAACAGAAGAGCGGGAAGATTGAAGGCGGAAGCGAGGACTACCAAGGCAGAGAGGGAGAGAGATAGCTGATGAAAGGGAGAGGGGAGAAGTGATTGATTTTTGCTCTCTCCAGTGCCCCTGGTATCTGTGTTACCATACTACCACACTTATCCATCTGATTCCACCGTGTGCGTGATAAATGGAGGAGAGAAGGAGATACATGTATGCAGAGAAAAAAAAAGAGGGAAGAAGAAGAGCAACAGATTCGGAGAAAACACAGATGGAGACGAAGGAGAAAGGAGCCATTGGGCTGAGCGTACAAATGACCCTCGTTCCCCAGGTGCTGATGAATGTCTGTGAGTCGAGGAGGGATGAGGGGTAGAGCACACAGACACAGAGAAGGGATGCAGAGTCGAGACGTGCTGAAGGAAAGCGCATCATGACAAGGTTTTGAACCGCGTGTCTCTCGTTGCACGCTGCACTTGACTCCAGCCTGCACTCTCACCCTGTGTGCTTGTTAGAGAGGAGAGCAGAATTGAAAAGGCAGGGTCTAAGGATGTAGGGAAGAAAGAGAGGGAGGAGGAAGGAGGAAGAGGAGGAGGAGAGAAGGAAAACGTGTTTTGACAGGATCTCATAAAGCGCTCACATCTGTGGATCAGCCAAGGGACATGCAGTAATACACTGCAGAGCATATGCTCTTAATTCACCTGAAGCCCCTTAACTGATACAAAATGCTGAAATGTTTAATTTCAATTGTTGCTCAAATCTCAAATTTGTTGTTATATTATACGTTCCATTTACAGATACGGGCTAGGGCATTTATTTACCTCTACATATGTAATTCATCTTACAGCTTTTATAATCTCTTTTTTTTAAATATACAGTAGTATATAATATATTTCATCATATTTTAGGAAGAAACCTACTTGCGGCTTTGGTTTTAATTTGCTATTGATGCTGTTCGCCGTTAAACAAATTCACGACTTCCTCTGTGTTTGTTTTCGTCTTGATGAATCCAGGATCGTGTCATACTTACCCCTCTGCATCCCTGAGTTTGAACCTTTTCATTATTCCTTTTTACTCTGCTTTTACATTTGTTTTCATTGTCAATTAGACAACATTTCTTTCCCAATTTGTATACATTAAAAGCCGGAAGTGGTCAGGTTCAATTGGGCCTCTGGCTCGTTGCGACTGGCGGAATCTGGCCCAATCTCGTGTGTCAGAGATTAATTACCTGCATTCTCTGCTGCGCTAACGAGCTAAATCAGCTCCCCGTAAAGGAGCTCCCCATTAAGCGGCGGGGCCAAAGGTGATGCTGAATTGACTCCCTCCCATGTTCTCCTCCCCCATCCATTGTCTCGCTGCTCCTGCTCTCTCTTTTCTCCACATCTGTTGCTGTGCGGACTTGATTTCATCTGTTGTTCTCCGCCTTCCTCTCTGCCACTCCGTGTTAGGACAAGAAGGCTTTGGGCTTGACTGACATGATGCGAGTGCTGCCGGAGCGTCAGATGTAACAGTGGGAGATTGAATTAGACAATTAATTGTATCTTCCTCGTGGTGCACACTGTGGTGATGGAGTGGTGGAGAGGGCTTTAGGCAGAAATGAGTTTCTTGTGCTTTCTGAGGGGTGTGTGTGTGTGTGTGTGTGTGTGTGTGTGTGTGTGTGTGTGTGTGTGTGTGTGTGTGTGTGTGTGTGTGTGTGTGTGTTTGCATTATGAGAGGGAATGTGTTTGTGAGACAAAGAGCTTAATTTGTTCCAATTAGACATTCCGTTGATGATTACATTTCAGACATGATGGAGTCTCTGAGAGGAGATAATAAAAACCCTCCAGTGCTTTAATGGATCCTGATGGTTGAGTGCTGGATGTTGCTTCGTCATTTTTGGCTTACAGTAAGAGAAAAAGATCACATTGGAGTGGAAAAAAATAATAAATGAATTAACCATAAGTCATTCAGAGTCTTTGATGCCTTGGTATACTTGGATAGTTGTGTTTTACTGGATGGAGCTCCGTGGAGAGACGTTTGTGTTGTGTGTCTTGTCCACTTTGCGTGTGTCTGGATAGACACATGTGCAACACAATGTCCCTTCACTTCAACCTTCAAATATAGTGCAGCACAAGGAACTTTTATTCCATGAGTGACAGCAGAAGGCAGCCACCTCCTTCTCCTCCGTCGAGTTTAAACCACGACACTCTGCCTTGTTTATCTCCTCAGACAGTGATGGTGCCTTTTTTTTACCCTACTTGGTATAAGATTTGCAAAGTATATCTTTATGCATATTATATCTTTTTAAACCCTCTCCTAAAAAGGAAAATATCCGGACTTCAGTGCAATGTCTGAAAGCCGCCTTACAGTACATAAGCAATATTCCAGTCACTAAATATGTTGTTCGTAGTAAGTGCTGATTAGCAGAAATGTGCTGTTTTTAACCAGTGCCATTTTTCTGCCATTAAATAAAAATGTTTTCATATTTTTTAATTATTATCATTATCAAGCCTACGATACTATAAGTAGCTACTTTGAGCCATAATTTTGGTTTGATTTGTGAGCTTTACTCACCAGGTATGGGGAGGTGGAGAGAAAGATGCCGTCGAGTCACTACTGAGAGAATCAACGTATTAATATTGTCGCATGCTTTAGAAGTGAAGGTCTTCATACACTTTCAAGGAGATATACACAAAAGATGACTCAAAAATAATTTTCCGCCTATACTTTTTGAGCCTACAGTTCCAGTGGCAGTAGATGTAGAATAGCAGGGCTCAAGAAATAATGTGAGACGATACATTTTCAGTGATAATTGTGTCAGTTTTTCCAGCGTTCATGTTGAGATTCGGCACAGACACGGAGAACTCTGTTGGAACTGTAGAGAGCTATTTTTGTTGTGTAAACTTTATGGAACTTGTTTCATATCTCGCTCTTTCCCCTATGGAGGTATATGGCAATATTTGAAGCCCTTTGAGTCTGTGTGTGTTTGTGTGTGACTCTGTGTTGCCCACTCTGACTGTGTTTCATCATACTTTGTGAATGCAATCCTGTAGATATGTGCGCTTTTTCATAACCATCTCTGTAAAAGCCTTTGCTTTTTTGATTTTGTGTGTGCTTGTGTGTAGTCAGAGAGAAATAGCTGCGTTGTGTAGTTTCTGTTTAATTCTACAGAGAAGTGCAGGTTTTGTCCGGGGGGGGGGCTTTGGGTTAGGTTGTGCTGTTTTCTCCCATGGGGTCGCATCCAACAGGACATTTCTTGGTCCTAACCATAGACTGTCAACAAAAATGGACGTAGACTTCTGGTCCAGAAAGTGAAGCCAAAGCAGAATCTGCCTAAAACCTGTGTTCTCTTGAATTACCAGCAGAGGGCGACTCCACTGGTTGCAAAAATAAATCTGTTCCTGTAGAAGTCTGTGAGAGAATGACTGGAGTTGAGCTTGACTTATGACTTCAGTAAACATTTTACTGACGAGTTCATTGTCTCAATCTCTATAATCTCCTTCAAAACAGCATGAAGTTGATCCTGTAAATTATTGTATCATTTAGAGTAAAATAGACAATAAAGCGCTGTATGCATTGGACCATGGATACAGCGTGATTGACTGCTTGTTTTGTTCAATAGGTGCAGGTGGACGTGTAGTGGATGTGTCAGTCAGACCCACCCCTGCTCCTCCAAATACGGTTACTTTTGGTTTCAAAAAACCAAGATGGCGCTGGCCAAAATGCTCGAGGCATCCAATGGCAGTTCACAAACCACTGTGTGACGTCACGGTGGATTGCTACTTGGTCGTAACAATTGAGGTTATTGCGAGACGGCTTCAATTACTTCCACTCAAAATGTGACAGTGATTGAAAATGTCTATTTTGCTGAAACAAAATAGAGATTTTGATTAAATTACAAACTAAAATCTGAATTTTCCACATTTTTCACTTCCCCCCTCACATTTAAATACCGCCTCTCTGTCTTGACCCTATAATGTATCAAGAATAATTCAAGCTGCACTAATGAATTTTTCAAACGAAGAACATCAACTACAATTACATGAGACAAACTGTTGGTTAAATTACTCATCTGCTAATTTACATGCCACAACAAAACATTAGCAAATCACTTCATCCCGGCCAATTTTCTATTTGATTGATTTGATTGACAGATAATTAGTTCATAATTATCCAAATGCACCCGCTCCACTCAATCAGTAGAATCAGACTTTTACAAAAACAAGTGCGATAGCGAGTTAACACCTTTTCATCACCCCTCATCATCATACGCTGTGGGAGTGACTCCTATTTCAGCACCTCTGCAATGATTTTTCAATCAGAACATTTTTCGGGGGGGTTATAATGTGTACTGAACGAAGCTGGGAGGGAGACATGGAAACAGGGTCATTGATAATCAAACGGCCACATATGAGATTAACTAACACTGTGTGTTTGATTAGAAATATGATGATGAAGCGCGTTGGGCTCAAACTGAGGAGGATTGACAGCAGCAGTGGCAGCGCTCAGACCGCGAGGAGGAGAGATAGACAAGAGGGAGGGAGATGGAAGGTGGAGAAAGACGATTGTGATGAAGTGGAAAAAGCTGAGTGTTAGAGGGAACGATGCACTGCCACTTGTGTGTGTGTGTGTGTGTGTGTGTGTGTGTGTGTGTGTTTTCATGTGTGTGTGTGCGATTTCATGTCTGTGTGTTTGTGAGCCCCTTTCTGTGCAAGTTCTAAGGGTTTGTCTGTTTTCTCAAGCGAGGCTCCTCTCTATCTCTCTCTCAGCCTTAACAGTCACCCCCTCTCTCTTTCCTCTGTCTGCCTCCCTCTCTCTCTCCCTCTCTCTCTCTCTCTCTCCCTGTCCTTCTCCTGCTCCGTCTCTCTCCCCTCCAGTCCTCTCCCACCAGGGCTTGTTGAGCAGTGGGCCAATATGTCGCTCTTCCTCTGCAAATCTAATTGGAGACAGGCTTTCATTGGCATGACATGGAGATGAGTTGCCAAATCCTTTCAGCCCTTCTGCTCGGGGCTCAGTCCCCTCGGCTCCCACACGCCGCCGCACTCTGATGCAGCAGCAGCAGCAGGCGCAGGGGCAGGCTCAGCGCCGACCACGCACCCGGGGAAGTGTCCGTGAGCGCAATCGAACGCGCCCAACGCTCGCTGTCTTAATGGGTTTGAACCGCGCAGCAGGTTTCATGGCAGACAGGTTTCATTCAAACGTGTGACGCTGAGCGGGAGACGCGTCGGCACTGTGGGCATTGACAAAAGAAATCTTTATTTCACAGAGATGAGCGCGTGCATCAGCACGCTGCGTGTCTTTTCCATCCACTGCCGTCCCCAGTGAGTTCCCGGAGAGTGTGGAGTCACTGTGTTGACTGGAGGTTATACTCACATGTTAGGCAGCAGCACTGCACCTCGGGGAGCAGAAATGAGACATGGAGGTTTGTGTTACAGAGCCAGCTCACTGGTGCCATGTCGGCACAAAGGGTGAATAATGCCTCAGAAGCGATTCACTCCTCCACAAGCTGTTTTTTGGGGCTAATTCCCACAGATAACTCACCACATCCACATTATTTTGAGATTTCCTGAGGCTGAACCTCCAAAGCAACAGCCGATGAGAACGAGAGAGTTGAACAATACCAACACCAGAAGATTATTTAAAGTCTAAAACTGACAATGACACAAATTTTTGGTCATGACACTGACACAGAAAGGGAGATCAGACAAATGTGAGACTTTAGAATTTACATGGAGCATTATAAGCATTAAAAAGCAAAACCAGAAATGTAGAGGGAAAAAAAGGAGAACAAAAGGAAAAAAAACAACCTGACTAAAGTCCCTACAGGTCCTGTAGAGAGGTGTTTGTTTGAACTAGTTTGACAGATGATGAACCAGACTGGGCAGGCCATGAAAGAAAAACAATGATAGATTATTTTTTCTGGCCTCTCTTTGCTTTTTATCTCTTTTTTTTTTTTAACTAGAGATATTGTATCCTAAAGTAAGTAGTGGGTTGTTGGGATCATAGATAAAACACTGTCAGACATAAATACGCAAATATTTCATATTTGGCAGCCTCATCTTTCATCATCATGATGAATTAGTTTGTGTGGTAACAGGTTATGTCAAAAAGGATCATTCACAGATTCACTGTGTAGTATCTTCCCACATGAAAATGTACAGTTTGAAAATAACAAACAATTAGACGGTGACAGGTAAGACAAGCAGCAAACCTTGGGTCAACAGTGCGATCCTGCCTTTTTTCAATATCATACATCTGAGACTAACCCGCTGACTCTATATACGACAAAAAACAAAGCTTCTTTTCTTCCGTGTCTTCTATGGATCATCAGCTGGAGACTCTTTGGACAGGACATGCAGCCTCAGGGTGGCTGTGGCCCAGGAGTTTGAGCGGATTGTCCACAATGTGGAGGGTCGTTGGTTCATTTACCATTCTTAAGCCTCAGGTTTTTTTTTTAAGCACAATCTCACGAATGAAGCCATCACATGCATATCCAAGAGCTGTCAAAATCCAGAACGAGTCACAGTTTTATTCAGCAAAACGCCGCTGTTGTCAACCTCTGTCTGAAACCAAGTCATTTTGTTTCAAAAGTAAAATTGTTTGAAAATTGCTTAAAAATAACTTTTTGATGGTGAATTTGGCCATCATTGACACACACACGGACTGCACACCCCCGGGACACCTCACACCTCTGTGATATGGACTAATGGAGCTGCAGGACATTATGTAAAAACAGAGAACAGAGAGGAAAAAGATTGATTGAGGGTCGAAAGAGAGAGAGAGAGAGAGAGAAAGGGGGAGAGAAAAAGTGAACGCTAAAAGTGAATAAAAGACCAGAAATGAAATAGGGATGATTATGATATGAAAGAGAGAGTAGAATGAGATGATGATTAGCTGTAATCTAAGAAGGAGAGAATGATGTAAGTAGTGGCCTCACAGTCGCTGTGAATGACAGCTGAGGTCTCATCCGTGATTAGACTCCTCTTCTAGGGAAAAAGGTTCAGGAGAGAGAAATACCAAGACAAGGATGGAGTTTAGGTTGAAGGAGAAATAGATATTTGAGCGTAAATAAGTGAGAGGACATTATTATTATCTTATTACAAAAACAAGATCGAAAGCGTCAGAGTAACTTGGCGATGGAGAAAACAGGTGGCACCTGCACACTTCTAAAACACGACAAGAGGGAAAATCATAGGCTACATTAAAGAGTCAGTTCACCCAAATACAAATATTAATTTGCCCTTTTACACCTCATGCTATCGTGCCAAGCAGATTTCTGCTGCCATTCATTGCAAAAATAAGTAAGTGGAATTTTGGCTATGGTAGAGTACAGTTAAATAATTCAGCAGCAACAATGTCTTGATTAGCCTTTATAATTTGTAGAGCAGAACAGTTTTCACTGAAGCGATGTTTTGCAGACGCAGCCAAGGTTTTAGAAACCCTGAGGTCCACTGAGCTCCCCCCAACATCCAACCACACACCAAACCACCGACAGGCGCCTTCCTCCAGAAGCCAAAAAGGATGTGTCCGTATTTTAAATTATTAGGATTTTTCATATTTCATTCATTGACTGAACTGTTCAATTATACATGAAAGCATAAACGCTGTTTCAAAGCTTCCTCTTCACAGCTGAGATTAACATTCTGGTGGAGAAATGCTGAGGTGTTTTTATCTATGTACTAGTTTGCTGCAATAATGTGGTCAAATTCAAACTTGTTCGATCCTAAGAATCACTGAAAAAAGGCTTATGTAATAACCACCACGTGTAAATAAATACATGAAACACTGAGGACGGGACCCTCGTGTTCTCAGTTGTAGTCATGGCCCTGAGCAGAAGAGATGTTGACTGCAGACTGTCAGTTATTGATCCAGTCACCATGACTTTGTTAGTCTGAAGAGATGTTGCTGTTTTTTTTTTTAAACGTAACTCGAAAGTCTGTTCACCTCCATTGAGGTGAGGTGGAGGCTGAAACTTCAGCATTCATCCCAAAGCCCCTGGTTTCTACCGAAGATGCTAATCCTCAGAATTAGGTCATAAATATGCAGATTAATTTTCATAGAAAGCTCAGGGATTTTCTTAAACTGCTGGTTGCGGCAGTTTTTAGCACACATTATTACTATTATTTTTCAGCTGTGGATTGATACACATTTGATGCTTAGCTGGATATTTACGGCAGCAGAAATGTGCATGTGGGACTGATTGAAAATAACTTACAGTGAACATCTTCTTTGTAACTGAAGCAACAATAGGATAGTGTCAGTCACTGATACATTTTTATTAAATTCTGAACAATTATTAAGTTGGTGGCACAGGAAAAAAAATATTTTGTAGGATTAATTCCACGTTAGTCTTGATCCTGTCATGGAATTTTTTGGTGTAATGGAACGGGTTAGAGGAGATAATGTACACTGGATCCACAGATGGAATAATAATGTCAGGGCGAATCGCATCCAGCACTCATCTTTACAATTCATTTAAAAACTCAGCATGTTGAAGCTCAAACAGTGATGGATTTTGATGGAAGTGTAGGGTTAGAGGCGATTTGTACATTAGCTGTCAGTCATGCATGAGTATCCCGTCACACACACAGACCCCGCCTCACATTTCCACAACTGCCAATCCCTCCACCATCAATTGACACTGCAGTGTTATAACCTCATTAATGTGAAAAGTAGGTAACACATCATTTCTGTCCCTGTGGGTAAAGAAGAAGAGGAAGGGGGAAGATGGGCTTTGATGTGGAGTGGAGGTAGTGCATCTAACCCGAGGAGCGCTCAGCCTCCTGCATGACTAACATGCATGACTGATTGCGCACGTGGAAGGATACACGTAGTTCACATATACGTATGCACATGGACCTCAGATTGTGTATATATATATATATACACACATACATACATATATACACAGTGCAGCAGTGCATGAAAGTGTCAGTTGCTCTAGAGGGCACATGTAAGCATGCAAACTTTAATTTCAATTTAAAGTTCAAAGCAAGCGAGTGAGAGATAATTGATTAAAAGGTATAAGGTATGCTGATGCTACTTTTATTGATTATTTTGTTGACTTTATGCTTCATACAACCAAGCCCTTCTGCATGTCAAGGATTTACTGACATGACGGTTGTGTCCCAATTCAGGGGCCGTGTCCGTTGGAGGAAGTTGTGTACGTGGCCGACAAAGGCGGGTGGTCTTGTGAATGTGAATTTTATTTAATTGTTTTATTGTTGTTTTATACTTTTGTGAAGCACTTTGTAACTTTGTTAAGAAAAGTGCTTTACAGATAAAGGTTATTGTTTCTGTGCTTCTGTGGAGGATCCTATAGATTGCACGGTTTGTTTTTTTAACACATTCTTTATCTAAACTGAAACAGTAGTAAACAGAGAGGTGACTGATTAAAAGAGCGGTGTAATATTTGTGTATTTACTTAGATTTGAGGAGTAAGAGTAGAAGATTGATATCTATCTGAAATTTGGATTCAGGACACGTCGAAGCTCACTAAACCAGCTGTGCCCTGGCACGGTGCCTGGCCACAGATCGTATCGTCTCTCGAGCTGCAAGTCAGAGATGTTGCAGCAGGCCAGAATAATTTATTTGCTGTACCTTGTTCAAATAAGTAGGACTAAGCCTTGGAGGTGTTGTTCGGTGTAGTTCTAGCCATGTGAAACTGCGAACATGAAATTTCATTCATGTAAAAGAAATATCTTTTTTTATACATTTTTAACTGTATACTATTCTTGGCTTTGAAGAGATGACACAAACTGTATGAATGTGAGGATACTCTCAGAGTTGTAAGGTTTTTGCAATGAAAGCACTACACGCAGAATTCACGGCCACACACTCTACACTCTTTATTCATAGCATGGCACCTCGGCATTGAACTCATAAAGATAATAATACACATCACAATGATAAACCTCATATTTACAGCACTTTTCAAAATAGAGTTACAAAGAAAAATAGAGTTATTTACATGGTTTAAACATGATTAAAACATTTCAGAACTGAGGCAAATAAAATTGGGGGATGAAATAATAAAACATTAACATACATTATTAAAACAACAACTATAAAATAATAAAAAGGTAACGAATAAAGAAAACACAAAAGACAATATATGTTGGTAATTATATAGTGTTCTATAATTAATAAAATGCTTTTTTTAAATATATTTTTAAGAAGTGTTTTAAAATATGTTACTGATTCTGCAAGCCTCAGCTCCTTGGACTTGTTTTCTCAAAATGTTGAACTGTTCCTTTAATCCACATGTTTTACTTGTCTTGTTGAGTGATGTATGAGGAAGTTAAACAGTGGCTAATGTTTAAGCTTGACCCAACACCTCCAGTCATCTCTCAACACGACATCACTCTGGAATCAGACGACCCCTGATATGATGCGGATCTCATAACAGCCCCTCTCCGGCACGTCGCTGCCTCTGGTCACTAACATTTGTGAATAATCCGTCTCGACTTCTATGTCCACCACGAGTTGCCTTGCAGTTTTGCATGGGCGACGTACATGATCACCAGCCATCAGGCTCCTGCAGCTGCTGGAGAGCTTCCTACTTTTGTCTTCATTCTCTCTCATTGAATAAAAATGTTTTGACAGAAACGTCCTTCCATGCTCTACACGCAATATCATTGAACCAGGTGGCCATTTTACCTGTTGTGCCCTGGGCAGCATACTAAACGTGTTAGGAAAGGTTTGATAATGAACGAGTCACCTTGTCTAAGTGCTGAATATCCGTAACAAGTTGACATCGCATGGGAGTAAAAGTCTGGTTATAAGTCATAAGTCAAGTACTGTGTTTGATCACAAATATATCATATGATTGCATATTATTTAGTGCAGATGTAAAGCATGGACTAAAAACTAAATAATAGGAAGCAGTGATGTGAAAACAGGTGAAGTGCTGGCACATGCATAACTCTTAGCTACAAACAAGACTGTGTTCGTTCCTGAGGCCTCGCAGCAGCTGGACATGCTCCATGATCATCTTCCCCGTCTTATCTCTCGCGCTGTATGACTCATGACCTTGTTTGTTGATTGGCTCTCTCGTTTCCAGGACGACCACTCCATGTTTTTCCAGTTTGGACCGTCCATCGAGCAGCAGGCCTCTGTCATGTTGAACATCATGGAGGAGTATGATTGGTACATATTCTCCATCGTCACCACCTACTACCCTGGATACCAGGACTTTGTCAACAAGGTAAACGAGCCAGCAAATGTTGACGAATATGAAAATGTGATTCATGTACCGCAGGTTTATCTACCATCGGTCTGCTGTATGATCCGCAAGATAAATGCTCTACCTTTTATATTTCAAAATATACCACTTGGTCAGAAATTGCGAGGCCTGTTATCTTAGAAGATGCATGTATTACTTACATAAAAACTGACTCCAGAAGCAGAAGGATGCTTACTGCTAGTAAAGCTAATGGCTGTCATTTTTTCCCACCATGGAAACCAATGAGAGATTCACTTTTGCTCTGGTTCCCAGGCATAGACTGTTTATTAAGATGGACGTAGTTGGCGGTTCCGGAAAGATATAGTTTATAACATCAGTAAACATTTTCCTGAGAAGTTCATGGTCTCAATCTCCAGTTTCAAGTCTTATTCAACACAGCCTGATGTTCATTGTAAATTATGGTCCATCTATAGTCAAAAAGGTAGTTCACAGACCAATGGGTCACATCATGTCGGTTGCCACCCAGGTGCTTCAGAAACTATTACTTTTGTCTTCTGTATGGGCGCCATGACACTTCCTGTCGCTCCCACGTTTTTTCTTATCCTTTGATATGATGTCCGTCTTACGGTTTTAATCTTTATAATCTATTTTGATGTTTATTTCACAAGGACTATCTATATACAGCTGATGAAATTATCCTAAAAAAACAAGCAGTTGTTTCTGAGAACTCGATTGTCTTGGTTCATTATTTCAAGCTTTTTAAACTGATAAGGTTTGATGGAGCCTCATTTAAGTGGGCGGAAAGTTCTTTTTTCTGATTGCTTTAATGGAATAGGCAGATTGGCTGAACATTTTAATTTTTTTTTTAGAATGCAGCCTCTCACTGAGGCTTCATCCTCCTTCTCTCAGGCACTGAGAACAGACCTTTTTTATAGGGATGAAATGAGAATAACTTTGAACATCAGACACAAATCTGAAAAGAATAAAGAAAAATTATCCAAAGTGACCTAATCATATTTATTACTAACTCTGCTGCAATAAGAGTGTCTTTCCTTTGAACAAAGTCAAAAGTAACAATCTGGTTTAAAAGGGAAAAAAAACATTTGAATCATCTAAATGGAGATTATGAATGGGAATATTGAGTGTCTTCTGAGGTTCTTTTCAAACTTGTGTACCTAGTGTATATCTGTGAAATATATGAAAATATTTTTTGAAACGAAAAACAAGCAACTTAATGACTCAAATAATTTAGTAGCAAGAAAAACTTGAACCAGTTAGTATTTGAGAAGCCACTTTTTCCAGCATCATGAAACATATTCCACCTACTGTCCTCTCAAATATCAGACACACATAAGAGATCCAAAATGCATTACTCTCTGGCCCTGAAACACAAAACAAACCAAAAAAAAGTATTTGGTTAATCTAAATATCATATAAATTTCAGCGATCCACAAATGTCAACAGAGCGACAGCTCTAAAATCCAGTTGTACTGCACTACATATTCTCTGTATCTATTAGCCATGAGGTGTTGTGATGTGGGATTACAAGTGCCCATGAAGATAAAAACGACAGTTGACAACATTTCCTTGCATATATGAGGATATAAAATAAAATAAAAATGCATCAAAATACAAAAAACAATATTCCACCACTGCCTACCAGAACAGTTTTGCAATCTGGGAGCTGGAGGAGGAGACATCCCAGGCAGCCGACACTTTCAAAAAAAGTCACACTTCCCCTTTTTCTTTGTAGGTTCGCAGCACCATCGACAACAGCTTCGTGGGCTGGGAGCTTGAAGAGGTCCTCCTGCTGGACATGTCCGTGGACGACGGAGACTCCAAGATCCAGAACCAGCTGAAGAAACTGCAGAGTCCCGTCATTCTGCTGTACTGCACAAAGGAGGAGGCGGCCACTATCTTCGAAGTGGCCCATTCTGTCGGCCTCACTGGTTACGGCTACACCTGGATCGTGCCCTCGCTGGTGGCCGGAGATGCAGACCATGTTCCCGATGTCTTCCCTACAGGTACGCCCAAACACCGATGTCTTCCCTACAGGTACGCCCAAACACCGATGTCTTCCCTACAGGTACGCCCAAACACCGATGTCTTCCCTACAGGTACGCCCAAACACCGATTTCACGACCTTTCAGATGGACCTCTGACTGTGGCCTTGATCTAATGGAAAGTATAATATAATAATAATAATAACATGGCCTCACATGAATCTGTTGTTGTGTTGAGCACATTATTTACATCCTCTGCTCTGACTGGACAATTGTTTTCTGATGTGTCGGCCCACACATTAACAAGGCTGGCAACGTGTTTCCACACGTTCTTCTTGTTTTTTTTGTTTTTTGTCCCATCACCAACATGTTAAAGACTTGACATGAAGAATTCAAAATCCCAAAACCCTGATGATTTTGTGTGAAGCTGCAATCGTTTCAAGTTCCTTTGAGTGGTAGAGTGGAGTAGTAAACAACTCTGTGATTCAGTTTCTGCTGGAATCAAGGTGATTGCCGTCGTCTGTCGTCTGCCGTCTGCCTGTTGTTCGCACTGTCACAGGATATTTGCATGAAGTCGAGCCTTTCTCAACTTTCCCCCATCGTGCAGCTTGAGTCTGATGAGCTCAGTGCAAAGCCAGGTCTCATTCACAGTTAATTGCAGCCTTCACTGTCCCAGCGTTTTTGATTCTGTACGTGTGAACAGCTTGGTGATGTACCCGGGCAGTCAGACACGTTTCCTTGGACAAAATTCAAATTTCTTCGACTGACATTGTCCTCACTGCTGTTTGTTTCCAAGAAGTTAGTGCGTTCTTTGAGAACTCTTTCCCTTCTCATCACAGTCCTCCCACCTGTACTTTGAGATCTGTATTTATCATCTGTTTATCATCAATCTGCTTTGATTTCAGTGCAATAAAAACAGATGCAGTGTTGGTATGAGGAAGCATTAACATACTGTCAATGGACCCATTTCTCGTAGTCGGACCGACTGTGGTTTAATCAGAGATCTTATATACTCTTTTTCTCAATCTAACCGCACCATCAGCAGTTTTCTACCTCCCTTTTGTGTTTTGTTTTTTTAAGAGATGAGCAACATGCAGGCAGTGATTTTCCTTTGGCCCGTCATAACCTTGCTCTGCCTCACTACCTTCCATAATGATAAAACATGACAGCTCTGCTCTGGAGATCTGGTGTGATGAGGTCTGGAGCGTTCAGTTAAAATAAAGAGTTTCTAACAAGGTGGAGCTTTGGTGCTCTCTTACAACATCCACTGCATCAGCGTACAGCATATACAGTAGAACGTTATTCAAGGAATTTATTGGCAGACTCTCCCATCTTCATTTATTTGGAGAGAATCAGGGTCAACTCCACATTGATCTACGGCTCTAAAATCTACATCACGTTGAATTATTCTGTTGTAAGTTCTCAAAAAACTCTGTTTTGAAGAGTGGGCACGAGTGACAGATGGGCTTGTTTGCATTTATGCAGATGTTCTCCTGGTGTATTTGCAGTGTGCTGTGCCAGTTAGAGGTAGGCTGCATACCAATTTACTGTTAACCTCAGGTAAGTAAGGCTTTGATTTGTTTGGGAGATCATTTGGCCATTTCTGGTCATTTTACCTTCCCTCCTAATGCAAAAGCACAGACAAATGTGGAACAAAAACAGCTTTACTTTGACATTGTGACTATCAGTTCAAATAACAGTCAGAGCTCTGACCGTTCTGGAATCAATCGTCCAAGAAAATTCCCGGTGATGTTGTTATAGAAAATATCTCTCCAGGGCTCGGCAGGAAAAAGACCCCTTTTCTCATTTTGTAGTTTACTCTTCTCTGTCCATGTGCTTGTGCATCCCATTTTAACATGTGTGAAAACGGGTAACAATACCAAGGTTGCATGAAAATGCAGGTTTGCCTTTTTTCCAGCAGATTTACAGACAATCCAAACCAGCCACAGAAAAAGGCCTAAAACAGCTGTTTGTTTATGGGTGTAAGAAATGGATGTTCCATCACGCTTGAAAAGACAACTATTACAAAATGAGCTGAAGGAGAACTGATGCTCATGTTTAGCTTATTCCCCTTGTGTTTTCCACCTGTGTGACCATTTTTTCTTTTATAAATAGCAAAGTAAACACTTCCATTCTGGCTTGAAACTAAATAAAATATTGTAGCTATGATTGCACTCTTAATTTTGTCTCGTTGTTTACTGCCACTTTTCAGCCTCCTCTAACATGATTTCATTTTTTTTTTATATATCTTTTCCCCCTCAGGCAATTTTTCCTTGCACCCTGCTTCTCTATTTGTAGCCTCCCTCTCTTTTTCACACGTTTTCGTCCCCTTCCCCTTTTCATCTTTATGCCTCGGCGTTGGCGACAACTCAGACCAGGGGCCTTTTGTTTTTTGGTTTGTCCATCCGTCCACTCCTCCCATTCACCTCAACATAATATCTCAGGAATGCCTTCAGCAGATTTCTTAAAGTTTGGCACAAGCGTCCACTTCGACTCTAGCGTAAGCTGATTTGAATTTTGTGGTCATAGGTCAATGTCACTGTGACCTCACAAAACATGTTTGGCTGTGGGTAGTCATTCTAGTTCTACATATTTATTTGGACTTTCCTCTCTCCAAACCTTCCTTCCTCTCGCCTCACTCCATCTCTCTCTCTTCCAGGGCTCATCTCAGTGTCATATGACGAATGGGACTACAACATCGAGGCCAGGGTACGCGATGCAGTGGCTGTTATTGCCACGGCGACCTCTACCATGATGCTGGACCGGGGGCCACACACCTTGATAAAGTCAAGCTGCCTTGGGACACCTGACAAGAAGAGCTCCAGCACCGGCCACTCCAAGGAAATACTGAAGTGAGTCAAACCCTGAGGAGCGGGTGGGTCATGGAGGAAGCGGGGCAGAGAGTTTCAGACGTACAATGTGTCTGTAAATATGTTAAACAAGACCCAGTTTGTTTAGCATTTGTAACTAGGCGCAGCAGACCTATCAAGATTTGGATTTCATGCTGATGCGTCGTGCATGAAGCTGTAATGCTAAAGTATGCTGAAACACCCGTGGGAGCCACGGAGCCGGTGTGTCAGACCTCGGAGTAACGACAGCAGTTATGTCTCACTCTTTTTTTCAATCTGCCGAAGTTTACGCTCCAGTAACTCCGGCCAAAGTTCTTCTTCAAAAGTGCTCGTTGTACCTGTGACACAGATTGTGCCTTAGTCAATACCAAAGAATCTGCCGTTTTTTGGGTTGCTGTTTTTTTTTAAACAAAAAAAGCCCACAAAAATGTATAGTTTTCAATGATATATGACAAAGAAAAGCAGAAAATCCTCTCAATTGGAATCAGAGGATATTTGGCATTGTTAAACATTTTAGCTTGGAAGAAAATAAGTAAACAATTTAAATTATTTACTGCAAATCGAGTAATAGTTTCAGCTCTGGTGTGCATATTTAAGATCCATTTGTCTGTGCAGATAGATAGATGAGTTCTCATTTATAAAGACAGTAAATAAGAGAAATTGTCAGCATTAGCTCATGCCAGCTACAACTGTTTGTGACCGTTACTGTTTCAGCCACCAACTTCACTGTTGTTATTCTGTGTGACAGTGTGAAATCAACTTTCCAGTTGTTTCAGAAATTACTCTGGATTATGAGCAAAAAAGATCTGTCACTGTTGTTATTGTAAAGAGGATCTTCTGCACAGATTGTTTCCTGTCGGTGCTGTAACTTTTAATAAACCGTTGTTTTGAGTATGAACCCAGGTCCAGGAAAAACAGATTAGTTATGTGTTGAAAAAATGGCTCAGTTAGCCATGTTTAGCCAGTTGCATGAGCTTTGAAATTAATTTGGGTGTAGAAGTTGAGCCGTGTGTCATGCACCATGCAAAAACGACGGGCTGAACAATAGAAGTAGATGAAACCAGCAGAACAAGGACGACAAATGTGCTGTGCACAAACACATGAGTATTAACAATGTCGACACCTTCCCAGAGGCGAACCAGCATTTGTTTAACTAGCCAGTAAAATTGAACATACCAGATGAACGTTGACTCTGGAACTTCTAACATCATGTTGTCTGGTCTTTAGCTTAACCCACAGCCATTTTTAAAAGGAAAACATTCGTCTTTTCCTCTTCCTTTGAAACTCCTTGTTTTGCTTTTTGGCTTATTACAGCACAAGCAGGAGCATTGGTATTCAATAATTAATCCCCATTTAACTTCATAGGGCATGCTTTTACTGTTCACATTGATCAGAGATTCCACAGCTAATTAAAAGCTTGGGGACAACGGGATGAATGAAAAAAAAAACAGAGAACAACAGTGGGGTTATCGCAACACACAGAAACACACGTGTGAGTGTGTCTGTGTGTGTGTGTGTGTGTGTGTGTTAGGCGTTATTGCATGACATTTTACTGTAGTCTTATAAAAGCTTAGAATTACTCCTGCCATGCCTTATCATATATACAATATTTTAATTTTAGAAAGTGATGCACCTGCCTGCCTGCCTGCCTTTCATCTCCCTTTTTTTGCTAATATTTAACATTTCCTCTGTTTTTGTTTGTTTTGTTTTTTTCCGTTTCCACCGTCAGTTAGAATTTGAGCAATGGAAAAAAAAACAGGGGAAACATTATGCAACCTCCACTGCCTCCTCTGCTTTAATCTTCTGCTTGAGTTTGATTCATTACTGTAAATTTTGGGTCTTGTCTCTACCCGTGTTTCTGATTCCAATATCTGGAGCACTTATGCGAGTCGTCTAGGATTCCTCCACCAACAGGGCTGAGATAACAATAACACTGCAGCCATGAATATTTCAGTCCCCAAAGGATGCTATCAGACACAGGGTTGGCTCTCAATCATCCCACAGGCACACACCTGGGACGCTGCTTTGCAGTGTTTGTGTGTACGTGTGTGTGTGTCTGTGTGTGTGTGTGTGTGTGTGTGTGTATGATGTGTGTGTGTGTTGTGAGTGGTGTGATGCGAATGTGTGTTTTCCAACCCACCATTCCATTTTTCTCCATTTGACTGAGCGACGGTGGAGATTTAGGAGCGTGGATCTTGTTGGTGACTCCAGAGGCTAGAAACCGCCCGACACACAACCATTCACATAATTCCACCTTTCCCATCCCCTCATCCCGAGAGACAAAAGCAATAACAAGACCCTATGCCTCTGCGTGGTCCTGTATAGCCACAGGCCACAGTGGGCGGCATGCATGCTGCATTAGCATGCCATCCTGTCAGCGCTGATGGACGGAGATGGGAGGCCGCATTGAGTCACGCTCGCAGATTTGTTTAGGGGCTGCTTGACCTTATGGGGCACACACACACACACACACACACACACACACACACACACACACACAAACATGCACTCATAAATACACGCATACACGCTTCAACACAAATATGCATACACACACGCACTGAAAGAGCTCTAGAGGCCCTCCATTGTTTCCTGCCTTACCGAGAGGACGCGAACTCTGGGATAATAAGAAAATGTGCTCCAAGTGGTTTTGGATGAGGTGCCAAGGGAACGATTTTCTATGAATCGTTTTGCTGTGTGTGCACTCGAATTCAGATTCCTCCTCAGATCCCGATGCCGGCATTCACTGACGCGCCTGTAGATATGACGTAAGGGATGATTATTATTTCCGTCGCGGGTTTTCTTTTACGTGATCTGACGAGACATTTGTCTTCATGTCTGTGGGCTGGCTGCGTGTGCTCGGTCCGGGGCCTTTCGCTGGAGCTCAGTCGACAACCTTTCCTGCAGGCCATCTGACACTTGTGCTGCTGCTCATGCATGTGAGCCAGGCGTGTTACTCTCATCCTATTTCACCTTTAAAGTAGTTATTTCCTGCAGCTGGAGAGTAGGATTATTGCGTTTTTTCGGAACGGTCACCATGAAAGTGTCCGTATGACTGCTTGTTGGTGCTTTGGGGCATCTGGAAAACAATTGTTCGTGTCTTTTCGACCCTTCCTTGCCGTGGAAGTGAAGTCAATTTACACAACAGTGTCAACTGCACGTTTTGTTCCACAGTTTCTATTTCTTTTCTCTCTTTTTTTTTTACCTCTCTTTCTTTTGTTAACCTCTTTTGCTCTCTGCCTGGACAGTGCGGACACCTCACCTTTGCTCTGTGACGCTCCTACAGCAGTCCGTTCTCACTGAGAAGCTCTTTCAATTACATGAAGCTGAAACGTTGAATCAAAGAGCGATGGTGGCTCTCTTCCAACCCTCCCACTTTCTTTCCTCCTCTGTCAAAAACTGTTGATCCTATTTTTCTATATATAGAAACATTGTAAGGAGGGAGGATTAGTTTGTTTGAGGACAGGATTACGTATATTGAGCTTGAATTCAATTTCTCTCAATTATATCTGTCAACTCTTGTTTTCTCCCCATTAATGACTAATGCCTGTGTCCAACATTAAAATGTCACTGGAATAACCAATAACCAATCTTCATAAGACCTTTTGCTTATTGGAAAAGGCTCATCAGGTCCGTGAACACTGGTGCACATCTGTTACACTACTTATCATGATTGTTTGTGGGTATTAATTCCCTTTTTAATGACCCCAATTTCCAGTTATGAAAAATGGATGACAGTGACTTTGTTACATTCTGTGATTTTGAGGCTGCTGCCAAGGGATAAATCATAGGATCATTTCCTCATGCGTCTTCAATACACAACACACACACAACAACCAAACCCTAATTTGGCTTGGAAATTTTCTGTGCATGGCCGATAGCTGTTTTTAATATTGAATGAAGTGTTTTGGGTTGACTTGATGCACCCGGCAGCAGCTCTGTTCAAATCACATGGAGCTGAGCCGTTCTTTCAAGTTTGTTCAAATGTTAGCCAATAGAAAAATATGCATTGGATTAATATGTTTTTAGTTAAAGCTACTTTGAGTCAACACTTTCTCTAAGTAAACATATTTTAGGCTAAATCCAACCCTTCATCGTATGTTTTGCATTTTAAGAAGTAACACAAGGCTGATACAGTGTTTTTCAACTGTCCACAGTTTGACTCTCGACAAACAAAAGTCAAAGAATTTGCACTCCATCCCAGGGTAAACAAAATCAGTTTTGTCCATGCACTGACAAAAAAATTGCAAAATGTGAGAAAATACCATGATAACGTTTCAGATGTATCTCCGTGGCCAGTAAACCTTTCGAAGCGTGTAATTCAAGAGACTTGAAATGGTTAAAAAAAACAATCAGTTTTTGGAGTTTCCCTGTTTTGGTGAACAGATTCATCCTATTTATCTAATCATTAAAATAAAATGGCATTATTATTGTTAGTTTACCACAAATACGTATAAGGCCTATTTATGCTTTGCAGAAGGTCAGTGCACTTGCCTGTTAAGTGCTTGTTCACTTTGTTAAATGAGAGGCGGCTCCGTCTGATTCAGAACTCCCTCTCCCCAGACTCCACAGGTATCTGTCTGATGTCTCCTGCTCAACAGGGGTCCTCACGGGCCCAGATGACACGGAGCTCCTGTGGACTCACTTATTAAAAGCTGCGGCTCAAAGAAACTCTGAGTCTCACATCAGTCCACAATGCTTGTGCATTTATGTTGTCAGAGCTGTGCCACCAGCAATAAATGATTCAATAATCAATCATTTTTGGGGAGGCTAATTGAATAATGAAACTGAGCGTTTAGATTTTTATAATCAGTTTTTGCCCTTTTAAAAACTAAATCAGTTTCGCCAGTAAGGAAAAAGTAGAAGTACCTGTCATGAGAGAGAGGGATTTTAGTTTTTGGCGACTTCTTGACAGTCGGCTGCAGATTTGATTAAAATGACTGTCAGACAAAAGGATATTTTCGATTGTAAGGACACGTAGGCTTTAATTATGACACAGGAGACAACATGCGAGCTGACCATGTCAGTTTTTTTCTGGTTACCATACCTATTATTATATTTGCAGCGACACATGATGACAGGTATTCAGGCAACTGACCTATAACTCTAAAAACATTATTGTCATATTAGAAATAAAAATTCACTAATATTTCTTTATGCATATGTTACAACGATGCACATCCTGGCCTGCATAACTGTTTGTACACACTACACAGAAAACTCAACAAAACGATGCAGAAAAATAAGCAATCTGTTTGAAATGAGATGCAACACTGTTATGGCTGACGGTTGTCCTGCTGTAAACTGAAAATATTATGCATTTTAATTGTATAATAATCATACATAAAGCCCTCGTCGCATTTGTCCTGGAGTGATTCCCGAGTGGCACAGCTCTCACACCATATGTACATGCATTACCATAATTTACCATATTCTGTAGTCATATGTATCACACCGTCCGCTCACACATGCAGTCACTACTTCTGTCCTACAGGACTTGTGTACATTCATCCAATTCTACACATTATGATTTAATGATTTACATTAAACTGCGAACTAGGTTGTAGTCCCTATAATATTACCATGAGACACACACACACACACACACACACTAACACACACATACAGTCAGAGGGAATATGTGTGAGCCTGTGCAGCTCGACTCAGAGATAAAAGAGAGTCAAATCAAATGGCTCTGAAATACATATGAAGAGATTTGAGGGGAGAAGAGGGATTGTGTGTCCGTGACACTGATGATTCAGCGTCTCTGCAACTAAAAACTAAATTTCCCTCACAGCCAGTGATTAGTTGGGGAACAGTTGGTGAGCAAGGCGCACACAAGCGCTGCATATGGCTGTGATGAAGCCGCATGAGTTTCTGTTAGTAGCTCATCCCAGTAGTTTTTACTTATTTATTTATTTATTTATTTCTTCTTCTTCCAGCAGAGTCAGGGGGGAATTCTGACACGAGAGGGGATCAAACGGCACATAAAAGCTACATCAATAGTACAGGGCTACAAAATGATAAACAGAGCAGCCTCCTCTGCTGTAAATTCACAGCGTGCACCAGCCTTTGTAAAGGCACAGGTTAATGTGCGGGCAGATGAATCGCATTGATGTGTGATTCGATGCGCTGCTCAGAGGTGAGATGGAGAGATTGATCTAAAAGTGAAAGACAGCATGAGGGGAAGTGGATAAACACTCGGGTTCAGACAGAAAAAAATGCTCCTTTCTCTCTGTCGCTGCGTTTCTCCCTTTCAACCAGCCTCTCGGGTGAGATTACTGTTCCCATGGCAACACAGCTGATTGCATGAAAATTGCTGTGGTTTAGGGTGCCATGGCAACACATTGCATTATATGAAAGTGATGTTAAGAGACCCCCCCCCCCCCCCCCCCCCCCCCCTCGCTGCATCGCCAGGTTTCAGATTTTGCGTATATTAACACGTGTCACCCCGTCACGATGACACCCACAGGGGCCGCTGCTGGTCACATGGGTCGTCAGGGTGGCATCAAGTTGGACATCCTGAGCCGCCACGTCACACCGCCTTGATCTTTTTTGCTTCCCTTTTCACACTGAGATTATTTTTAGGAGGCTAATCCCATGTTACATGCGCATTACAGCACTTTCAGTGGGCTAGCCAGCAGCAAAAGGTATTTCATGGAGGCTTGAGTCATATTATTGACTTACTCCAAGCATGTAGCCTACTTACTGTGTGTGTGTGTGTGTGTGTGTGCGTGCGTGCGTGCGTGCGTGCGTGCGAGGTGAGATATAAATAAAGTCGAAGACATTACAGATAGATGTACTCATTGATCTAGTAGGAGGTACTTGCGATACAATCTTGGGTAAGTTTCAGTCTCATTGCTCATCTGTCATCTGCATTCTTTTTTATCCACTGAATAGATTTATCGTCCTATTTTCACTTTGACTCGGTCAGAGATGATGGTGGGTAAAATATGTGCTTGGCACCCCCTTTAAAACGTCTGCAGTCAGCAGCAGCACACACACACACACACACACACACACACACACACACACACACACATACACACACAGCCCCTCGCTCCTTGCATTCAGACAAGATATTTATTTCTCCGGTGAATTGTTTCAGAGGCAGAGCATCTCCATGGTGATGGCAGCCCACAGATCATGGCGAGGAAAAGAGGGAAGGAGGCGGCAGAGGGAGGGGGAGAGAGAGAGAGAGAGAGAGAGAGAGAGAGAGAGGGAGGGAGAGAGAGAGGGAGGGAGAGAGAGAGAGATGATTCCAGCTTATCTGCCACTGCTGCACACTTGTTGACACATACATAAGCTGATATGTTTTCACACAGGCGATTAATGCACTCTCTCCTCGCTCCTTGCTCCTTCCACCCTTGGCTCTCCCTCTCTGCTCTCTCTTACTCTCACAGCCTCCCTATACTCCTCCTTTATGTACCGTTCTTCTATCTGTTGCCATATACTGTATTTTTACTGTATTTACAGTATTTTGAGTCTCAGACGGGGTCGTCTGTTTTACACACCTGGTGGAGAAAAGCAGCATTAGAGGCAGCACAGAATCCTGCCTTGGGACCTCAGACTTCCAAAATGACTATCTCCTTTTCAACCATATAACACAGACACATGATGACAATACATGTAACACAAACTTAGAGAGTAATCAAGAATCAACAATGCAGATGTATTCGAAGAAGGTCTAATTTAAAACCTGCGGGTGTCAAATATTTGACTGTTCATATCCATCTCCAAACATTATTTTCTGTCCTAACACATTTCAAAAAAGAACATCACTAGTATTACACTGCCAAGCATTTGAACTTAATATTTGAGAGCGCTGAGTCATTACCAGTACCAGCTGTCTATGGTTTGAGATTTGTTTGAGATTTATTTTGTGTATTGCTCCCACCACCTCACCCACAATTGTATTTCTTCCCACTGTCGATAAGTTAGCAGCAGCTTACACTGTGGTCGCAGTGCTGTACTGAAACTTGTTGTTGTAGCCCTTAAAGCTGCAGTTATCAATATTTTGAATGTTCATGTTGGAAAAAATGATGTGTAATTTCCTCAGAGTAATATTAGACATCAGATTGAAGAGGTCAAAGGCAGAGAACTGTGAACTGTGGCTGTTATTCAAAGATGTGCTGAATATTTTTACTACAATGCATTTCTCACATGGTTCAATCATTAATCTTTCGCTCACTTGGATTATTTTCCATTTGTGTGATCCAGTGCTTCAAATAAAGATTTGCAAAATCTACACTCAGCCCAAAATAGAGCCACACATTATCAGAATGCACAATCGGAGGACACGGTGGTTATTTCTTTTTTCTGTTTTACAAGAAATATTTCATCGTCTGAAATTCCGAATGGTCATCATTTTTGTTTACTGTTTTGTTGTTGTTGTTTTTTTCCTTTTGTTTTTTATTGCAGCAGACCTGCTAATCACTAAATGGCAGACAGACAGAGTTGGTGACACGCTGGTGAAAGTATTGGAGCATTCAGCAGCTAAAGAGCCAGATATTGTCCTCAGGAGTTGGTAGAGACCTCAGTAGAGACCAAAAAGTGAATATTGGACTTACAGTCAGCAGAGTAAGATGACTCTAAATTAATGCTAATGTGTCCCCATGTCTGCTTGTGTTTACAGCCGGTTGTGCTGCCGCAAAGTGGCAATATACCTTAAATCTACAGTGTTTACAGTGTCCTGGTGTGGCTGATGTCAGTAGCTGAAACATTTCATGGCATCGCCGCAATTTTATGTCTTTTGAAGGGGGATTTTATTTATTCATTATATATTTTTCATACTGAAATGCTGCATATTTTGTTTTCAGACTAATAGGTGAATTGATATGTTTAACTGAAACTTAAATCCTCATCCTCAGGTACCTCATGAATGTCACATTTGAAGGCCGGAACCTGTCATTCAGCGAAGAGGGTCACCAGATGTTCCCTAAACTGGTCATCATTCTTCTCGACAAGGACAGACAATGGGACAGGGTAAATATCTACTCTTATCTTGTCCTCTCTTCAACTACCATCCCCTTTCTGCACCCAGTTCCTCTCACCTTTTTTCATTCGGATTGTTTTCTTAGCCACTTGAAGTTCCTGCCACAGTAGCCTGTACATCACACAGCCCACTCTCCCACTCGCTCATGCAGGTCGGCAAGTGGGAGAGAGGCTCTTTGACGATGAGGTTTCACGTGTGGCCTCGCTTTGAGCTGTACTCTGCGGCGGAGGAGCGGGAGGACCACCTGTCCATCGTGACTCTAGAGGAGGCGCCGTTTGTCATTGTTGAGGACGTCGACCCGCTCAGTGGGACCTGCATGAGGAACACTGTGCCGTGCCGCAAACAGCTCAAACTCAGGTGAGGATGTAAAGTTGTATTCAGTCAAATGTGATTTAAAAAAAACCAAACAGTTTTCACAAATGCACACATTACAACATGAAGAGATATGAATATTTTAAAGAACAGCCGGGATCTGCGACTGGACTGGCTGTTTTCCCAGCAGAAGAACAAATACACCACTAAGCAGTAGCTCGTCTAAACCATGTATTTACACTTATGGGCTATGTATACAGAGTCTATAGTTTGTAAATGTATGTATACTACACGATGGGTGACCAGCACTTCTGTCTACGTAGAAGAAAGTCTTTCCTATATTACACATGAATTCACTGAGATAACCCAGTTTTCCACCAGCATTTTAAACGCAGCCTGCATTTGTGGATCTGTGTGGAGGTGGAGACCTTGAAGAGATGCTCAAAAACACCAAATGAAAATGTAACCTCGTCCTTGTACACACATTTAACAATCTGCAAATGTATCAGAAGGTTTTTACATATATTGATCTACACTTTTGTACACGTGAAGCTTTGTTTTGTTTGTTTAAACATGTAATCTGTAGTGGAGTCAAGCCCTTAAAATATATAGTTATACATCAATACAGCAAAATGAATGATTTAAAACTGGTCTGTTGTAGCATGTGACCTTCTGCATGTTCATTTGTCACACCTCAAACAATTACCGGTAATAATAAAAACACATTTGTGCGGCGTGCAGAATTTAGTACAAACTGAATGCAAGCAAATTGTATAAAGACCTTGATCAATGCTATAATGATTATATCAATGCTATAATGTTTATATCAATGCTATAATGATTATAGCATTGATATAACCATTGATAAACAAAATGCACGCACACTCACACATATTTGTTTATTTCTTGCTTCATCCCTAGAGAATGCCGCAATGATTCTACTTTTTTTTTCTTCACTGGATGTAAAAAATATTTAATCTGATCTGTCACAATCTCTGCTCCGCTAATCCGATCATTGTCTTGGTTTGTGTCACTGCTCTCCTTCCCTCCCTTGCCTCGTCACCCCGAACCCTCTTGCTATCCACTTGTCCTTGGTGTGTGATAATGAATTTTCTTCATTGGCCTCCTTTTCTATCACTGGCCTACCTGAAATCTCCCGAGGGTGTCCTACATCTTCTGGCTCAGTGGGTTTTTTTATTGACTGATCATTCACCCTGTTCTTTCTCCTATGCCCCTTGTTTCCCCTCAGTCTGTCTGTCTGTATGTCTGTCTGTCTGTTTGTGTCTTCCTTCAAAGACATCCTCACATGCAGCATGTCAGGGAAAGGCAGCAAAATGCCACAGAGAATATGCAGGATTGCTCTGCAGCCAAAAGTCCTCCACGAGCCAGAAGCACAGAGCTGTGTAAATTTGAACTTGTATGCACAAAAGCAGAAAAAGTGTGGACACGTGCCTTAGTGCCAGATAGATAAACCTCTCTGTTCACATGAGTCCAAGTCACACAGTGCATTTTACTCCGCACTCATGAAGGTTGTTCACTTGCAGGAGGTGAATTGATAATCCCACAATTATCTATAACTGTAGGTTGACACACCCCTGTGTGAATACAGAACACATCCATTTGTCCTTGGTCTGGCACTGGCAGCGTCCTCCTCCCACCTTGCCAAAGCCGCCATTGTGTTGTTCCCCACAGCTGTACCTGCTGTGGGCCAAAACCACCCACTGATTGATGACACACAGTTACTCAAGTTTGTCAGTCGATGTGCATTATTCTTAGTCTCCTCATTATGTGTATAACTGGGGGTGACAACATGTTAACCTGTGCTATGTTGCCTGTGCTAGAGTAAAGTTGGACTCATAGTAATGTGGATGGCAGGTCCTGAAAAAAAGTTAGCCTCAGAACAAAAGTTTAAAATAATGCCTTTCTCTAAATCATTCTCTCTTCCACATTGCTTTATCTCACTGCTCTATGTACAGATAGAAAAAAAGCATGCACGGAAGGATGACTCATTTATTTATGTTAAACGGATTCTGTGAGGGAAGTGTTACATATATAGTGAAAATGTCCATTACAATTACCCAGAGCCAAAGACAATGTTTTGTTTTGTCCAAGCAACCATCAAACATGACGAAGAAGCAGCATTTCCACATACAGTATTTGTTGCCAATGAATTGTCTGTTGATCGTCTATTTTTTATTGTTTTGTTTGTTTGTTTGAGTTGTTTTTTTTTTTAAATATATGCGAATCACTGCTAATCATCTGATGGAGTTTTTGTTTGGCATGAAAACCTGGATAATCTCAGCACATGGCACTTGAATATTTACTGTCTTTTCTCTGCTTCTATTCCTCTTCATCCCTTCTTTTGAATCTGCGAGGTTACACGTGCAGCTGAAACCAAATGAACGTCCATCTGAAACGTTTTCTCCACATTCCCTCATATGTACCTCCCCTGCCCCCTTTTCCTCCTCTTACCAACCACCAGCAACCAGACAGGTGATTCAGGGATTTATATCAAGCGCTGCTGCAAAGGCTTCTGCATTGACATCCTGAAGAAGATCGCCAAGGCGGTGAAGTTCACATACGACCTCTACCTGGTCACCAACGGCAAACACGGCAAGAAGATCAATGGGACATGGAATGGCTTGGTGGGGGAGGTAAAAAAATTAATAAATCTTTCTTTCACACTTAAACATAACCACTCCATTTATTGCACCTTCCTCAGATAAAGCACTATCTCTGAAATTATTTTTCCTTTTTCTTTTTTTAAAGATTCATATAATGTAAAGAAGTAGAAGTGTGGACGATGTTCTGATAGGCAGATCCAGACACCAGTAAGAAGCAGCAGCTCGGCATCAGCTCTAAACGGCTGAAACATACAATGACAGTTTGGTCGATTTCACACCGACCTGCTGGCAGATCAGCTGATCACAGATTTCACAGCTGGCAGATCACTGGAGACCTTGTGGGACGTGCAACCGTTACTGAATTATCAGAGTGACGGTACACTTCAAATTAAATATCATTCGATGTGTTTCTTTCACATTAATCAAGACCAGTATTACACCAGTATATTAATATAGTAATTACTGTAAGTTGGTTTATTAACCGTAATCTATTTTGCTCATTGTTGTAGGTGGCGTGGCGTCGGTGGCACACATATTTTTAGCGTCTCTGAAGACATGCAACACTATTTATAATGAAAATTGTGAAAAAAAAACCCATCATTTGGTTCTTAGTTGTTTGATGAGGTTGGCTGATCTTCTCAGTGGTAGTGAGTGGGACCACTGCCACATCGTGACACAAGAGCCTCAGTTGTTCTTACCTGAATATTTGAGTTCATCACAGAGAAGATTCTTGGTCCAGCTCATATTGCAGACAGCCACACAAAAATGCTTGAATTCCAATAGGAACATTTCAGTTTTATGCCATACGGGAGGGAGCAGATAACAAGTCTAGGTTCCTAGAAGTCATGTCAGGATTGGTTCTATCTTCTCCAAATGGGGACTCGAGGCAAATCTTATCCCAATGCCAGGGGCAGGAAGCCACCTAAACATAAGGCTTCTCATATGCAATATTGAAAGTCTTAGAAGATGCTTCAAGTCACAAATTCCCTCAGAAAATGAAAAGCTGCTTCAATTGTTGGGGATAAAATTGAACATCTGCGGAGTGAGAAAAGTGTGGAGTAGCTGAGACATTGATTTCCAAGCTGCATTTGTTTAACATGGCCTAATGAAAGTTACATCAGAATTTCTAACAATGGTATTTTGCAAAATTTTAACTTCAGTGTTATGGATTACAAAAGTCTCTGTGGAAGTAAATTGAAACCCCTATTGTGAATCGCTTAAAGTTGGCCGGTTGCACAGCAAACTTGACTACAGCAATATTAACCACAGAATACATTTGTGGAAATTAAATCTGCTGATGGGCGTAGAATACAACAAATATACATTCATATTCCTCAATTTTAATCCATTTTCATTTATTTATAAGGCTTTATATTAATTTATTCAACATATGTTTATTCAATGTTTTTCATCATCTTTTCCTTTGCTCATTTCTTTTGCTACTCTTATTCTCCCCAGTTTTACTCTTAGGATGTTTATAATTTGCTTCTCTTAGAATATGTTTACATTGCACAGACTAAATAGCTTTTTCAAATTTTAGAGAAAAAAACTGTTAAACAGTGAAGTAAATACAGTATGTAATCTAATTCAGCTGCTACTGCAAATGGGGAAAGGATATTTTGGCCCATAGGAATTTATTTTTATCATATTTTCTGAACGTCTCTTTCCGTTAGTTTCACAGTGCCCCTGTCACGCCAATCGAGCGCTTATTCCCCACAACCTGGCCTGAGGGGGGGCTGTGATTGGCTCTGCAAAACCTCAGAGATCAGAGATGGAGTAAGAAAAGACAGGAAGACAGAGCAATTGGAAGACAAAGAGAGAGCGGGGAAGAGAGAGAGAGAGAAAGCAGCCTCGGGGAAAGACCTACTTCTCCCCTACACACATTACACATCCAGCACAAGGCAGCCTTTACAAATCGATGTGATGTCCAACTTAATTGATGATGGCACAGAATGAGCTACTTTATTATTTTTCTTAAGAGCAATGATTAGTGGAGATGTGCGGGGCAATGTGAAATGACAGTATCTCAAGTCCACCTTCTGCAGATAATGTTTTAAACATAAATAAGTCCAGAGATCTCCATCAGCATAAACACTGGGCAGTGCAAATGTGCAGTGCAGTGCAGTGCATGCATGGATGCATTAATCCATGTCCTTAAATGCCTAAGCAAGCAGTTAATGATTTAATTTGAATCGGGGAAAACAGGACGAGAGACACAGAAGATGGAATGAGAGAGAAAGAGAGGGGGAGAGAGGAAAATGAGAGTAGGCCAGTGTGACAAACAAAGAAAAACTGTGTGTAGGATTCCTGTTCACTCTGGCAAAGATATTCCTTATTAACACAGTCGTTTGTGCTCCATATTTACTCATGGCCCGAGGCTCCAGAAACGTATGGCTTAATATACCTGATCACCCTCCGAGGGAGGCTGAGGTGTAAGGGAGTCAAATACTGACACGGTGGTCGTCATGATCCCCTTTCCCTCCTCCTTTCATTCTACAGAACTAGGCTGTTAAACACTTGGCAGAGATGGTGGCTTGATAAACAACACCGTAATCCTGGGAGTGTACGGCGCCGTGTGTCCACTGACCCCGCACGTTGACTTCCTATCTGCCTCTGTCTGTCTGTGCTTGACCCTCAGGTGGTGTTGAAGAATGCCCACATGGCAGTGGGTTCACTCACCATCAACGAGGAGAGGTCGGAGGTCATCGACTTCTCCGTGCCGTTCATTGAGACGGGGATCAGTGTCATGGTCTCCCGTAGCAACGGCACCGTCTCTCCCTCCGCCTTTCTTGGTGAGGAGAAAACGCACCTGGTGCTTCTGGCAGACGCACAGCGCACAAACGAGAACACTCACATGCACAGGAACACGCCGATATCATGCAGGAAATGCACAGACACTAACAGATCTTCGAGTAGGTTGTGAACGAAACACATTCATTGTTTATCTGCAGTGAAGTTTGTGTTCTCTGGTTATATACAGACATGAAATTAAGCTAAACGTTCAATACGATCTTGTCACAGTGCTGTGGTTGAGATTCAACAAATGCAGTTGTTTATTTGTTGACCCTGGAAATACTTGATTTAATGATTTTTGTTTGTTTGTTCGGCAATAATCATCTTACAACGCTCTGTGATTGATCCTACTTGTTGAATTTTCTTCCTGCAATTTTGGAAAAATGGATCCCCAAAAAATTTGACATCTGTCTTGTTTTGCAAATGCATTATTGATAGACGATCTTTGGCTTTCCATTGGCAGTTTTATTACACAGCTTAGAGGGTGAACAGTAAAAACAGGCCATCGATGAAACAAAATCAAAAACACTAACGCTGGACAACACTGGTCATGGCTTATGCTGCCATGACCAATTACAACTAACATATATGAAGGTAATCATGAAGTGTTTGTTTGCTGGTGTTTGTCACAGACTATACTGTGGTTTAAACTGTGCCAGTTTCATTGAGTACATATGTATTGTGTTCATTCACAACGACTGACCTTCCTCAGTTTCTCCCTTGAGAAGTTGTTGTTGTTGTTGTTCACACACACTCAGATAAAATCCATAAACTTGAAAACTACGCGCACCTAGTGCGTAATGTCTGAATGCAAATAATCATGTTGATACCAGGGGGTGATTTGTTGATTTGGTTTAATGAACTTCCTCTCTCTGTTTCCCCACAACCCTCCCTCCCCTTTCCGTTTCCTCTGCTCCCTGGTGCCCCCCCCCCTCTCCCCCTCCCTCTCTGTGTGTTTTAGAGCCCTTCAGTGCTGATGTCTGGGTGATGATGTTTGTGATGTTGCTGATGGTGTCAGCTGTGTCTGTGTTTGTGTTTGAGTACTTCAGCCCGGTGGGTTACAATCGCTGTCTGGCAGATGGACGAGGTGAGATGGGACATACTGTACATCTACACACACACACACACACACACACACACACACACACACACACACACACACACACACACACACACACAGTCGATCCATGCTGCAAAAAAGGTGACAATAAAGTTCATTTCCAGTCACGTTCTGTTACCTTGAATATAGCCTTCAAGTGGAGCGCTCCATGTGCTAAATTGCTTTGACAATACCTTCGGAGTGCGACGGGAGCTCTGGGACTTCCTACTCGATGTCCTGGAGTACTTATCTCCATCGACAGTCACTTAAGCTCTTTCGCTAATGAAAAAGGGTCATTGACGAGAAAAAGATAGTTGATCTTAAGTATTCTTAGTGTCCATGTGTGAACAAAGCCCCCCCGTGTTCTTGAAATAACACCATGTGTTACACCGCCGCATTTAGTTCGTGAAATCCGATGAGTGTACTTAAGTAGATTTATTACCATACATTAAAATTATGTGTGAAGGTTAACAGTCTCTGACAGTATGGAACTAAAATATCCTGTTGAGTCATATATGGTTTCAGCAGGAAGTTCACATCAATTTGCTCATCAAAATCAATGGTTCAGATTTAATATAATTTTTCTTTTGGACTCTCATGATTGCATTTGCCTGACACAGAAGTAGCTACTCAAGACAAAATCACAGAGGTGTTATGTAGTTGCTCGCAGCCTTTTGACCAAAGATGGGGATAGAGAATAATGGTGTTTGGTTTGGAGTTATATTTCCTACAGCACTGTTTTCTGAATGTCTTCTGTCACAGCAGCAGTGTGTGTGTGGTTTAATCGCTGGGTTATATAAGGCTGTTTTACTCAGTCCTGCTCCAGCTGTAGCATAATTGTAGCCTGCTGTGTGCCCATCTACAGTACCGCCCTGTCCCCGCTCTTTCTTCCCATCTCTGATGCCACACAGCTACAGTAGGTAGCTTGTCATACCGCAATAGAAGTAGGTGGAAAAGGGGAAGTGTGTAACAGTGGGTTGTCACCTCGGTGGCTGGGTGAATGCATCTGAACGTTACAGCGCAGCCTGCGATGACTGGTGAACTGAAGATTGGAATAGATCGAGTTATTGTCACTGCCATCCGTCAGCGTCCTCCCACAACAGCGATCGCGAGTAAATGCACATAAAGTGAATAAAGTTGTGTGTATGTTTCTGTGAAGCTGTGTCCTTGCTTGTTCTTTCTTATGTCACCTTTCTTTTTACCAACCCTGTCCTCAATCTGTCTCCCAGAGCCTGGAGGTCCCTCCTTCACCATTGGCAAGGCCGTTTGGCTGCTTTGGGGTCTGGTTTTCAACAACTCCGTCCCCGTGCAGAATCCTAAAGGCACCACCAGTAAGATCATGGTGTCAGTGTGGGCCTTCTTCGCTGTCATTTTCCTGGCCTCCTACACTGCCAACCTGGCCGCCTTCATGATCCAGGAGGAGTATGTCGACCAGGTGTCGGGCCTGTCAGACAAAAAGGTGTGAATTCAAGGCAGTATGAGGGGTTGTGGGGCGGAGTGAGGAGGAGGTGTATGAAGGTACCTCCTTGTGTTTGAACGATTACATACCTGAGTTTATTTGAAACTTCATCATTTAGCGCTAAAGACCATTTTAATGTCTAATTATTTATTTTAATGACCCTCTACTTGTACAGGTTACAGTAGCTGTTCTTGTACATCTACACAAAACTACAACAAAATTGTGCCCCACAAATAACTGGACTAAAACAACTAGATTAATCAATTAGTCGAACAGCAGAAATGTATTCAGCTAATTGATTAATTGGTTGAAAGTTATTTTCCAGTATTTCCCACATTCTGCCTCTTCTTAATTTCTTCTTTTTTGTCTTTGTAAAAACTGATGGTCTTTGGGTTTAGGGTTATCATTAACAAGTCACCTTAGAAATGATGGGAATTTGTCACTTTATTTCTGATTAAATTTAATTGAATTAAATTGACTCATCAGCACTGAAAATAATCATTAATTATACTCCTGGACTCTTTTTTCCCCCACCATTTTATGCCTCTGGTCTGCATGATACTTCCTTATTTTCAACTTGATCTTTTTTACAGTAGTGCGCTCAAGATTCACAAATTTGTTTCCTGGCCATTGAGCATTCAGTTAATTTTGAGCTTCCAAAAGCAGAGTTCTTTGCTCCTGCTCAACAGTGCATTAAAGCATATTTTATGCGGCTCAGTGGCTTTTCCATGCTAACGAGCACTCCTCTGTCATTTTCTCTGTGTGGTGTCTTTTCCGGAAAAACCCCTGCCGCAGTTCCAGAAGCCGAATGAATTCTCGCCGCCATTCCGGTTCGGCACGGTGCCCAATGGGAGTACAGAGCGCAACATCCGCAACAACTACCGAGACATGCATACCTACATGACGAGTTTCCACCAGAAGAACGTAGACGAGGCACTGTACAGTCTGAAGAGCGGGTGAGGAAGAGGGGCGGACGAAGAGACAGATGGGGGAATTTAAGGAAGGAGGGAGTTGAAAGGATCTCAGCAGGGAGAAAAGAGACAGTGTTATAGAGCTGTGAGGCCCTGCACTGATGCAATACAGAGAAAAGATGATGAAGGAGTAAGGAGAGGGAGATATAGGAGGAAGGCGCGATGTGGGTGAGCAGCCGGTGGAGCTGCGTATCTGCCTGTCGCTGGTGCTCAGAGACGCAGCGTAGTCTGTGGGTGATGAGAAAACAAGCTTATATTGGCTGAGAAAGCTAGTAAATACCTTCTATTCCTATCCACTCTCTCTCACCCTGTCTCCCAATGTTCTCATCAACCTCTGTAAAGAATAAAGAATGCGGAGCAGTGATGTTCCTCTGATGTTTGGTGAGAGTTTGAGCGGAATGACCACAGAGGCCTGGAGAGCCCGAGGCATCGTTTGATGGTGGTTTGTCACCAAGCAGGAGACGGTCATGTTAATTTATCTTCAAACTCACTCAGGACAGATATGGTTAGAAACGTTTTAGCTCAGATGGTAAGTCACCTAGATCCTAACACACCCTGTCACATGGGTAATTCAGTCGTATCTGGGGTGATTCACTCTTGACTTTGAAAACTGTTTGACAAAAGATAATTCGACACATGGTCAAACTAATTTGTTTTTCGAAGCTTTCAGCCACATTTGTGGCCTTACTCCGCAGCTAGTGCTGTTCACTTGTCATGGAGAAGGTTTACCACATGACAGAAGTTCCAATACCTCAACCATCTCAATGGCAACCGAGCAACTTAAGACACTTAGATGTGGTTAAAAGACCTGGAAACAGTAGAGTGATTGTTGATTGTTTTGTGAAACAGTCATTCTCATTCAATGAAGGGTATTTACTGTGTGCTGCCGCCTTTTTTGCTACATGATTCATTTTTTATTTTCTTCATAATGTCAGCAAAGTTTTTTTTTTTTTCTGGTGAGGCGTCCCATCTTTGCTTCAAGATACAATACCAGGATATACAGATGAGGATATACAGAAATATAACATGACTCCAGAATACAGCTTCTAATAGTAAACAAACGATGAATATGATAAATACTTACCTTGGTTCAATTCAACTCTACACAACTACCTACCTAACTAAAATAACTGCCTCACAACGACAACCTAGATAACTTTACGAATTAAAGAAATCAACTATATCCTGAAACGAATTAATGATAAAGTATTGAGTGGAAATAGCAAATTTGTGAAAAAGGGATGGACTTTGGACCCGTTCGTTCACAGTCACTGTATAATTGGTTGTAAAAGACCATGTAAAACATTTTCCTTCCATTGTTCGCAGCAAACTGGATGCCTTCATCTACGACGCCGCAGTGCTGAACTACATGGCGGGCAGAGACGAGGGCTGTAAGCTGGTCACCATTGGGAGCGGCAAGGTGTTCGCCTCCACTGGCTACGGCATCGCCATCCAGAAGGATTCAGGCTGGAAGCGAGCTGTGGATCTTGCCATTCTCATGCTGTTTGGAGATGGTGAATGGTCTTATTTGTATAGTAATATCACTACAGTTAATATCCCACAGATCATTCAGGTTGAGAGTCATAATATTAAGTTATACTCTCATCAGAACAATGAAGTTGGAGTCATTGAAATTTCTTTAAAGGAGTTGTGACTCAGGAGGTTGTCTCTGTTTGCTTGTTATGTTGAATACCCAACAACCTGCTGCTGGATCCCAGCGGTCACTGAGGTTCTGAGCTGGGTTGGCAGACTGGAGTCCTTAGTCGACACTGAGGAACCTGAGAAGGATGCAGCTGCTTTGGTTTTAGATTTGAAAGCTTGAGTGTGGAAAGAGTTGGTTGGTTTGGTAACTTAGGAGGTTCTGGCAGCTATAAAGGCTGTTTGGACAGGGGCTGGGAAATATTCAACTTTAGATAGGAAGAGGGAGCTGGAGATTATTTTTGGAAACATTGAAGCCTCTGGATATTGTTGGATTTGACAGACTGGCGTGATGGACTAATAATTCCAACAAGGAAATCTGAACACGTATTTTAATCCTTCTCACAAGAATTATACTGTTGCATCTTATCTAGAGAAGTTTTTGCAATTTGCCAATGACATGATTGGAGAATAGGGGCAGCATGATGGTCCAGTGGTTAGCACTGTCTTCTCACAGCAATAAGGTTGGTTCAAAATCCCAGTTTTGCCTGCGGCATTTCTGTGTGGTGTTTGTCTGTCCTCCCTGTGTCTGTCTGGGTTCTCTTCAGATACTTAAGCTTTCTCCCACAGTCCAAAGTCATGCTGATCAGGGTTGCTCATGCACATGTTGTTTTTACTCTTGGTCAAAACTACATTTTAAAAGTGAAATCCCTCTCAGAAGACGCAGACATTAAGGCTGTAAAGCGCAGTCAATGATTTAGAAGAGTACATGAATATTTTAAACATATTACCACCTCCACTGGCTGATAAGTGATGTGCAGGAGTGGACCACTGTGACGGCTCATGACCAGCACATTTGTCTTTGTAAAAATGATTACTTTAGCACTGTGACACCAGCATATCTATTCAACAATGTGGTGGCAGTATCTCCCAATGACACTACATATCAAAAGAAATTATACTGTATGCACCACGGAGCAATTCTCTCAATTTGTAGGTCGAGTCTTGTTTTGAGCCCCAGCTGTTGTGTGTTTTAGGTAGTGACCGAAAGAAGCCAGTAGGGTGTCGGGCCATCACGTTTAGAAAATGACCAGTGCAGTGATCCATGAGGGAAGCTGAAGCTGCTGCCTCTTTACGATGAGGGGACTGAGAAAGTTGGGGTGGATTGGGAACATGGTAGGAATATAATCTTTGCACCTCTTTTTGGACAAGGTCTGGCTTATTACCTGATGGAGTCCTTTGACGCTAGGGGATGATGCAGTGGAAGAAAAACTCCCCTCAAGCAAAAAGCAATTTGGTGGGACATCGGGCATCCATTAGACACAAGACTGTGCAGCCATGTGTTACACAAAACATTTTCAAAGGTGTTCTAGCACTACACGACATGGCAGACTAACTATGTGCTATAAAAAATATTTGTCACATGTTGTTGATGGAGTGAATCACAACCAAAATCACATTTACAGTACATTACAAGGAGGGTCGACATCAGACTGTTCTGGGCCACAGTACTTGTTGCTACTCCATGCATTCACCACCAACAATGCAACAGTTGAAAGGTGTTGTATGCTCACTAGCTGACAGCCTCGAGTTGAGGTGGGGACTGTGCTACAAACAGGGCTGCCAAATGGGAATTGATAGATTATCGTACCAGAGGTTTAAGATTATCGTATTTTGAAAAAATCCTGATATTAAGTGTCACCTTTCTCATGTTTGAGCAACCGATGTAAACAATAGGTCACATTGTCGTCCTGGTTTTAGGTGAAAGTTTTAGTAGAAAATTAAACCAAAAAGGTTCAAAAGGTGCTGAAGATGAGCTTCCCCAGTTCCCGGGGGAGCAAATATGTCCTTAGAAAATACACAACATTGCTTTTACTCAACTTTATGTTGAACACGCTCAAGCATCAGTTTAACTTATTACAAAACAGTATACCTTTTTGTTCTCCATGTACAATAACATAGGAAGAAACTGGGCTCTGTAGGAAACATGGAAGTGCAATAAAAGATTGTTAATATGAATCACCATTCTTGTTTTCTAACTGTAATTTAACATCTTGTATCTTGGGAAAAGCTAAATACAAAAAAAGATTGTCCCTAATGTGAATCATTGACTTTGGAGAATACACCCACAGTAGAATACACCCACAGTAGCCATCCACAGTATGTACCCCAAACTGTTCAACACTTGCCAGATCATATGTTATGAAACATGTTGACACACACACATCAGATGTGTTACCAAATCGTCGTATTGTTCTGTCACCTGTGTACATGAGGCCAACACATCAGACATTACATCTCATTACTTCATGTGGACTGTTTGGCTGTCAGCTCGCATACGTTAGTCCAGGCTAAGAGGTCATACTCATCGACCTTCGCTCATGTCTGTCACGTCCTGTTTGAGTGCAGAAATGAACGTGATGTAAGTCGTATGTGCAGAGGGAGAGGATGAGGGACGGCCTACTTACAGGAGACCGAGTGCCACGAAATCTGAACAGACACATGATCAACAGGAAAGAGGGAGAAATGTTAAAAATGGAGGAGGAGAGGGATGGTAGATGGTAGATTTCAATTCCATTACAGATTTGTATTTATCAAATTTTTAACTCAAACTGATACATACGTGTGTTCAGGAAAGCACATGTCTTGACCTTATGTCACTATCACTTAAAGATGCGGACTGATGACGGGAAGGAATTTGAGACTTAAGAACCAGTTTTAAATGGGAAACACAGATCCAGCTTTTTATGAGTGTTTGTTTCTTGCATTTTTATTTTCTATTAAAACATATTACAAATCAAAGAGGCCTTTTTCACAGCAGACGTTTTCAATTGATAATAATAAAAAGCACATGATCTACTTATTACATTAACAATGGCTGTGCGAGACAGGTTATTTTATTTCATTGTTCCTTTAGATGCAGCTGTCACGAAAACAATGTTTTCTTTTTAAAGAAATAATTCATCATTATGGGAAATCCACTTATTGTGTCAGTCTCACACATCTAATCTGGACCTGGTGAGTAGAGGGGGTTTGACAAGCTTATCATGAAGACTAGAAACCGGGGGGAGACAACTTACCTGGCTCCATGGAGAGTTCCTATATCCTGTCCTCACTGACTCTATCACTGACTGAAAAGCTGCAAAACTGAATAAATGACAGGAAAAAGTTCCAGTGAAAACTAGTCAACAGCTGTCTGAGACAAACACTCACTCATCTGCACAAACGTCCATACACAGAACAGTGTTACGCAAGCATTGGGAAGATATATACCCCCTTGATCTCACACAGACAAAAAAGAAAACAGACAGACCATTGGTGCAGATCAAACAAATCTCTCTGGACGTGTCCTCCTGCCTCAGCAACCCCTTCCAGGGATGCAGAACCGAGGGGGACATTTTTTAGGGCGGAAACGCTTGTCACGTGCACACATACACTTCCTCCCTGAGGAATGTCTAATCCCAGAAGGCAGATTTTCCCAAACAACAGGGAAGGGCTAGCTTTGCATAACAAATTCTTAATGAGGATGATTTTCTGAGGGCATTTAGTCAAAGTAATGCAACATGACATTTGTTGCACGTACAAGACCTGAGCTGTTTTTGGCATCAGCTCCCCATCCCAAAAAATGTGTCCTCTATTTTCGTATTCACACTTACATGTTCAGACAGCTACAGGCGAACCCATCCAAGTGTGCAAGTCACACAAAAGCAGTTTCAGCAAGGCATCGATATGATAACCTGCGTTTCTCCTTCCTCCAGGTGATATGGAGGAGTTTGAGGCTCTATGGCTGACGGGCATCTGCCACAATGAAAAGAACGAGGTGATGAGCAGCCAGCTGGACGTGGACAACATGGCAGGGGTCTTCTACATGCTCGGGGCCGCCATGATCCTGTCGCTCATCACCTTCATCAGTGAACATTTGTTCTACTGGCAGCTGCGCTTCTGCTTCATGGGCGTGTGCTCCGGGAAGCCCGGGGTCACCTTCTCCATTAGCAGAGTGAGTGGGCTCGTGTTTTATTTTAGGTCTGACCTTTGTCCTCCTGACAGAAAGATCACAGGAGTTGTTGTTTTAAAACCAGTGACTCTGCTTGAGTTGTATCAAGTCAGTCAGGGGGATATGATGATTCACCTGACTTACCTGTGGCTTTTTAGCACAGGCATTCATAGCATCCTCTGCTGTTTCAGCAATTTTACATTTCCAAATTTTTAAATATAGTTAAGTAATGCAACACAGTGCAGTGTAGATGAAAAGTCTGTGGAGGGGGGAAATATTCTGATTCTGAAGATTAAAGTGATACATTTACAAGAAAATATTTTGGATATGAAGTCATACATTGGCAAGAAGGAACTCAGAAATTCTGGCACAAATTAACATTTAAAGTGGCTTCCTTCTAAGGTTGGATCAACCACATCGCGTCATGCACTATGCCTGCAATAGATGACCTAATCAAATTATACTTTGTAATAATTAGCAATAAGGAAAAACAGATATTACACCAGGATCACCATGTTGTCATTAGTACCTGGTCTTTGAAGATGAATTGGGCCGATACAGAAGCAAACAACATACTGATTTGGATGAGGTGAAAGCTTTTGTGCATTAGGAAATACAACGCGTTGCTCACAAATTTGTGACTTTATAATCTCAGAAAATATTGAAGTTGGTTTATATGCTAGCTTCACTTAAGCTTCAGTCCCTCACACAGTTTTAAAAAAGCCCACTGTCTGTGGGAAAATCCACTGTTTATCATCTTAATGCTGCTGAAATAAAAGCTGTTCACTACGCTGCACCTAAATGTGTGATTGTGGATGTCGCAGAGCTCCTCTCGGCTTAGTTACAACCCTGCTCAGATGGGTCACTTAGCAAGGTGTGTTGGTGTCATTGATGCAGGCGGCTTGGGTCCATATAAATAATCAATTGAGGTGCAATTCATTTGCATAATGTTACCTTTTAAGATTTGGGGAGGGGCATTGTTGCATGCAAATTGTCTTAGATATTGTTTGCCCAAGTAAAGGACACCAGCGTTTATGTGTTGAGGCTGAAGGTGTTTCTTAAGGTAATGTAATTTTGTTCATAACTTAAAGAACTAAGGAAAACACCGTCTTCAATCTTAGCCTCTGAAACTGTAAAATATATGTATTTTTTAAATATATTTTTATTGTTTTCCTCTTTTGGGCAGTATGGCAGGGAAAAGAACAGAGTAGGCATCAGACAACAGACGTGACATTGATTAAGTCAGACATGGCATGAAAAGGAGGAGCTGGGGTGGAGGCGGGTTGCGATGCAGTTTACAGAGGAAGCAGGAAGGGTAGGCAGACTACAGCAGCTTAAATAGAGTTGTACCCTATATGAGATTTACCAATTGAATGCATAGAAGGGAATCAGCTGAGCCATCAGCTGATGTGGGCTGACATCTGGATCTGCTTCTATCAGCTGATGTCCTGGGATTGAGGACTGAGCTTTCACTTCATGTCCTGCCCGAACCAATTCAATGCTCAATTCAACATTCATAGTGGTTCATTCTCTTGCCTCGTCGTTGACATGGTCCATTTCTACCATTTCTCTTGGCATTGTTCCTCTTGAGCTCTTATTCTATGAGTGAGCCGCTCCACATCATAAATTACTCAATTCATCTTTTGTTGATAGTTCTACCTTGTACCACATGATCTTGGTCTCGATCAGCTGCTCCTACATGGTAGTCACAGTACTTGCTCTTCTTCTCGCCATCATCTTGATCATCATCCACTATCCCGTATATCTGCAGCCCAGATTCCCAGGTCTTCATTTAGGGTGTCTGGTACTTGATCTCCTTCAGAAATGCTTTAATTGGTCTGAATGCTTTGAATTTTTCAATAATGTCTAGTCATTGTCAAAATAAGGTTGCTAAAGGATCAACTCTTTAATATGGAACTGTAGAGAGTTAACTATTATTGATCTCAAAGTAGTTTTTGCTGCTGGTTTGGGAGTCAGAGCTGGATTTTGAGTTCCACTCCATCAGACAGTGTGAGATGATTTTTAAACAACTCTTCCAAACTCTGTGAATGATCTACCTTCTTAATCGTCCAGTACTTTAAAAATTAGAGGATATTTCTCATACAATGTCTCTCCAGCTCAAATATCTTGTCCTGCATCTCCATTTTCTGTTCTGTCTGCATGTCTTTCACCTCAAAGCAGGCTAATTCTAGGTCTGCTATCCGTGTCTGAGCCTCTGCGCTGCTTGAGTTTTGTCTCCGCAGCAGAACTTTATCTTTAAACAAAGTAAGGTCTTCTCTCATAGTTGTCTTGACAGTGGTGTAGGGCCGATCAGTCACCCAAATCCCACCTTATATCTTGTTTAAAGTCTAGCTTTTTAAGGAGTTATGTCATCATAAGTGCATTTCGAGTCATTGTGCTACCGTGTCCGGCTGCTGTGTATTCCCTGTTGCCTTCTTCCTTCATTCACTGCTCTTATCCTCATCCACGTTTTCTTGTTTTTTGTACATTTTGTCAGTTTTATGACTCTTGCAATTTCCCTCCTCTCATAATTAATTCGAGCTGATCCCAATGCTGCTTTCTGCTAAAAGGAGGAATAGACTCTCAGGAGTCCATCTTAATGTTGAAAACTGTAAAAGCACAGCTTTTTTGCATGGGAGCTTCAAGATCCACTCTAAACTCAGTGTGCTTAATTTTCCTTATTGAATTACAACATTCATTTCAAGTACGGACACGTTTCAAGAGTGGTTCAATTACTCAAGAGTGGTCCTACAGCTAGATATCTTTTATACGTTTCCATGCCTGGTTTAACAAGTTACTGTGCGAGGAAAAAAATTTTTTTTAAGATAGTGTACAGTCTATAGCAAGTATGTGGATGGACAAGGGATGACAATACAAAGGGCTTAAAAGATACAGAGGTGGCAAAAGCGATCAGTAAGCGAGAGTCACGATAAAGAATAAAACCAGGACAAAGGCAGAGTAGAAAAGAATAGACAGAGAGGTAACGTCTATTCTATTACCTTTCACAGCGGCCATAGTAGCATAGATGTAGAGAGATAATCCCATTGGATAGGCTGCTGCTCACCTGAGCTCCCAGAAATGGAGATAAAATGGACACAAAGAGAAAGAAGAGGCATAAAATAAAAGAGGGTTGATGAATCACATTACTGAATATAACTCGGCAGCGGGGAAAGTGACTTAGAGACAGGCAGAAAGTGTTTTCTGACAAGTTGACATCTTTGAGAAACGTTGGCCCACTCGCTGGCTGGTGGGTAGTGTGTGCCCGACCTTTCAGATTTGGCTGTCACCTCCACCACAGATTTCCTCAGCCCCCTTTTAAAACCCTTGATTGACGTCTCTCACAAGGGCTTCCCCTTCGCTTGGAAAACCCGCAATTGCATACAAGCATACTGATGGATAATGACATCTTAAATTGATTATAAATGTTTGTGTCTCAGAAAAGTGCAACAAACTTTTACAAAATGATCCAATTCCTTGATGGTGTTTTTATGAAGATAAGCCTGTGGCACCAGTCAAATTGAAAGGACATTAATTACACCTATTGATTGGTGGCAAAAACCATGAGTTTTCTGCCGCCCTTGTGTTATCAATCAAGGGTTTGATATGCTCATTCTCCTATCACTCACTTATTTTTATGCTAAGCAGCCGATATGAGGATCCATGTTATTCCCTCATGAAAATACCCTCATGAACTCAGCCCCCATTGCTGTTACATTGTGTGCAAACAAAGAGTCTGGTCAGAGAGAACATGGCAATGCATTAAATGTGACATACTATGCAAATTTTCAGGTTCATACTTTAATTTAATTATCACTTGTTAAGGTTTCATGCTCTTACGTTCAGAAAAGGCACCAAGGTTGTCATACTGTCCATTCTTGCAGCTCCTCTTTTCACCCTCTGTCTAAAACACTTGGATTTCTTTAAACTCCCCCTCCCAATGAATCCCAGTCAGCTCTGATTGGCCAACTGGCCCAGTATGTTGTGATTGGTCAACCGTTTTCAAAATGTGTAGGACATGTAACGCCCCTTCACCAGAAAAGTGGAGATTCTCAGATTGCAGGTGGCATTTACCCCAAAAGAGTCCAACTGTAACATCAGAGTGGGAGAAAAATCAGAGCCAGGCTGTAGGGTCTAGCCAGCTCACAAAAAACGACAGGGTCTTTTTTTTTTTACAGTTTGTGCCCCCCCCCCCCCCCCTTTCTCTCTTTCTCTCTGTCTATTGGTCTGTTCGGCGATGTCTCTCTAGCATCCAATCCCCTCAGGTTCTTGACTCTGTACTACTGCAACACATTTTACTGCTGTTTCCCACTCACTTTGGCTTCATACTCTGCAACGCTCACTCTTCTTCTTTCTTCCTCCCATGGCCTGTCTCACCCTCTCTTTCTCTCTCTACCTCCCTTTTCTTATAATTTTCACACTCCAGGGTATCTACAGCTGCATCCATGGGGTACAAATCGAGGAAAACAAGTCGACCATCGACTCACCTTCGGCCACCATGAAGAAGAACATGAACAACACCCATTCCAACATCCTGCGGTTGCTCCGCACCGCTAAGGACATGACCGCTGTCCCAGGCATTAACGGCTCTCCACACGCTGCCCTGGAGTACAGCCACAGTGCTCGTGAGTCAACTATCTATGATATCCAGGAGCACCGGCGCAGCCTGGTGGGTCACCCTGTGGACTGTAAGTCAGCACCGGCTTACCTGCCCGAGGACAACTTGTTCAGTGACTACATCAGCGAGGTGGAGAGGACTTTTGGCAACTTGCCCCTGAAGGACAGCAACCTGTACCAGGACCATTACCTGCACCACCACCCGGCCTCGGCTCTGGGTATGTCCGGCCCCCCGCCTAATAGGCCGCGCAGTTTAGGCAGTGCTAGCTCATTGGAAGGGGGCATGTTTGATTGCGACAGTTTAGGGGGTGGGGTGGCACCCATATTTACCACCCAGCCCCGGCCCTCCATGACTCACAGGAATACCAATAAATTTGACCTGATCGCTGGCCACACCCCTGCGGATTCCAACCAGGGTGGGTTCAAGGGAAGCAATGTGTATGGCAGGTTTTCTTTCAAAGGAGGCGCATCCAGCACGGGGCTCATCGGGGGTCATGACAGGTACTGTGGTGGGGGTGGGGGAGGCTCAGGGGGTGACGATGGGAACATTCGATCTGACGTATCGGATATCTCCACCCACACAGTTACCTATGGCAACCTGGAGGGCAACACCAAGCGGCGTAAGCAGTACAGGGACAGCCTGAAAAAAAGGCCAGCCTCGGCCAAGTGCAGACGGGAGCAGGACGAGATAGAGCTGAGCGGCTTCAGGAGGAGACCCCACCACCACACCGTCCACCACCACTTCCCCCACGGGCCCCTGGCACACCGCACGGTCTCACCTCCCCTGGAGCGGAAGAGGGGAGGAGGAGGGGGTAATTCTTCACCCTACTTTTTCCGCAAAGACAAAGAGAACCTGAGGGATTTCTATGCGGACCAGTTTCGCTCCAAGGAGGGCAAGGCCAATTGGGAGCAAGAGGGTGGAAGTGGAGGAAGCGGTGTAGGCGGTGGTAGTGGTGGTGGTATCTGTAAAAGCTTAGTGCCTGTGGAAGATTTCCTAAAAGGTAAAGTGAAGAAGCCAGAGTGTAAAGGTGGGCTTGGCTCAGTGTCGGCAGGACAGCCGGGCCACACCTGCTGGGAGAAGGGGGTTTCTGGTCTAGGAGGGGGTGGCATAGCAGGTGGTGACTGGGAGTGTCGTAACTGCCACAGTGTGTGTCACCACGGTGATGGTGGAGGAGGTGGCACATGTCAAGCTGGTGGAGTTGGGGGGAGCAGCAGTCGCCCCAGCTCCGCTACCTGCAAACGCTCTGACTCCTGTAAGATGCAGCCAGGCAACCTTTACAACATCAGCGAGGATAACAACATGATGTTCCCTGGAGGGAAGAGTAGTGTAGGAACCAGCCAAGCACAAACTCAGGCACAGCGCAGGAAGCTAGGGCCAGGTGGGAGGGTGTTACGGAGGCAACACTCATATGACACATTTGTGGACCTGCAGAGGGAGGGGGCAGGGCGCATGGGAGGGGTTGGTGGGGGCATGGGGGGACAGTTTCCCCAGCCCCGAAGTGTGAGCTTGAAAGACAAAGATCGCTTCATGGAGGGCCCCAGCCCTTACGCTCACATGTTTGAGAGGTATGCAGGTGAAAGGGAGTCTCCCGTGTTTGGAGGCATAGGTGGGGATAGGGCAAAAGGAGGCTCCTCCTTCAGTCTGTTTCGTGGAGGCGAAGGTGGGTTGCATCGTCGGTCAGTGGGGGAGAGGGACCTAAGGGAAAGAGATAGAGCTATGATGGGAGGAGGGGGCGGTGGTGGTGGTGGTAGCAGAGGGGCCGGGACTTACTCCTTGTCTAAATCTCTCTACCCAGATAAGGTGAACCAGAACCCCTTCATCCCAACCTTCGGCGACGACCAGTGTCTATTACACGGTGCCAAACCGTACTACATCAAAAAGCCACAGACACAGCAGCAGCAGCAACAACTTCTCAACAACAGCCGAGGAGGAGGGGACTTCCACGGCTCCATGGGAGTGACTTCCTATTTGCCCGCATCAGCCACAGCTGGGGTGATGTCCAATGTGGTCCCCAGGTTCCCCAAAGAGCTTTGTCTGGGCGGGGTGGGAGGGCCCATGGGGAACCATCATGGGGCCAACAAGCTTCTGCCTGCGGGCAGGGACACATTAGGTTTGGGGCAGGGACATAGACCCTTCAACGGTGCCAGCAATGGACATGTTTATGAAAAGCTCTCCAGCATTGAGTCAGATGTCTGAGGATGAAGATGGAGGAAGAAAGAGAGAGGGAGAGAAAATGAAGTGGGTGAAGAAAAGGAGGGGGGCGGAGAGAAACGTACAGAAGCAAAAAAAGAAAAACAGCTCAGGCTGATGACCTCTCTGTTTGTGGGAATGAGAAGACACAAAACTGTGTGTTGTTCTCACTCCACTTAACAGCAAGAATTTGGACAATGCACAGAGGCCACTGCAGGCTAAGCTGTCGTGAAGTCCGGCTGGAGACAAGTTTTTAATGAGAAGAGAGGATTCTGGTGCTGCTATGATGCTCAGAGAAAGATAGGGAGGGATGGAAGGAGGGAGGAAGGGAGGGAGGGAGGGGAAAAACGTGAAATAAAATCTCCAGTCTCCTCACATGCTCATTGTCTTTCCCTCCCTCCTGCAGTTCCTTGACACCAAAACAAAAGGTTTTGTTTAGCAACAGAATTACAATCATGAATGAGAAAATCGTCACTTCTGTTGAAGTAACAGGGTAAACTAATAATAATTGTATTGATAATGTTGATATTGACTATTATTCTAGTGTTTACTGATGATTGGTTTGCATTGTTTTAACGTTTTATTCATTTATTTAAATAGTTCATGTTACATATTTGTATGATGTTAATTCTTTCTTAGCTTACCAATATTACAGGAGACTGGTCAGTATGACTTTTTTTGGGGTTCCTGTAATTTGGACTCTTCTTTGCTATTAATTCTTCATGTTTGATTTTTTTTACTTTTCTTATTTTGAGTGCTGTGAAAGTTTATGTGAAAGGCATGACTTGCTGAGTACATTCTATGTACTTGTGATTTTGCAAAGCAGGTTTTTCTTTCAGCTGCAGAAGCAACATCATCATACTGATTTGCCGTTTGCTATCATTTTTCTGCTTGGCAGTACCAAATGGGTCACACATTTTGAGCTGGATGTGCCTTAAAGGATCAATACTGATTTTCTACGCTTAAGATCTCTTTTGTTGGTTGACAGATCCAATTACAAACAGTTAGTCAATTGATTTGAGTGAAAAGATAACTGAAATAATCTGATAGGAGCACAGAACTTCATGAGCATAACAAGTTTTAAACATGTACCAGATGTTACAGTTAAGTAAAACCCCAAAACTGCTGCAGTCGAGGAAGCTTAAATTCCTACAACGACCCCCCAACAATAGATGTAACCAAAAGCAGGATTACAAGGGTTAAAACCACAGTGCCGTGATAAATAAACATTCCTGTTCCCCCCCCAAAAGTCAGGTATGACAGAGCCTGCTGCTGTATGTGAATAAATAACACTTAAATGAATTGTAAATGCTTCTTCTAGTACTATTAACTCCACAGTTGATCCAATTGCAAGACAATTTCCTTTAATCCATTTACCAGAAAAAAGCTAAACAGGCATTTATCACTCCTCACCAACTATCCATTAAATACAAGTAAATAACATTTAATGTCCACTTGTTGCTCTAAAGGCTTTTCATCTCACTTAATTGACCATGACAGTTGTGCTGTTCAGGACCTGGACAATGGACTCGGCATGTAACTCTGTAGCTGGGATGAGCAGCCTGACACGTTATCTATTTCATGATTGCGGCTTTAAGCCCTGCCGGCTCTATTAGATGGTCTGGTCAAGAGGGACAATAACAGGCTCTTCAACTTCAACCCCACCTGTACAAATAATCATCTCATCATTTGGTCTTGCAGTTGATCATAATTTACAATTCTCTCCTGTATTTTTCCTTAAATAAGATTTTCACTCACTGCACAGCTACTGAATAGTCTCCCCCTGCCAGTAAATGAATAGTTCAACAATTTGGGAATTATCTTATTAGCTTTTTTGCATTGAGCAAGTGGGTGGATTTTCTTACCTACAGACAGAACCAGACTAGCTCTCCATGTTTTGTGTGCAAAACTAAGGTTACCAGCTTTATTTAACAAACAGATACAAGACTTTGTGACTGATCTTCTCCTCTCGCTCCATGCAAAAAGCTAATTGTCTGTTTAGCTTAGCTTAGCATAAAAACAGGAACAGAGCTAGCCACCTACAACACAGCCCTGAAGCTCACTAATTGACATATTATATTTAATGTGTTTAATCCATTCAAAAGCAACAGTGAAATGTTGTGGTTTTAATGAGGTTGTGTAGGCTACCAGCCTTTGTTAGGCAGATTATCTCACCAATGGACAGGCAGGCTAGCTTTTTCCCCCAGTTTCCAATCTTTATGCTAAGCTAAGCTAAGCTAGCCGGCTGCTGCCTGTAACTTCATATTTAATGGGAGAGATAAGAATGTGGTTTCAATCAGCTCATCTGCCTCTCAGCAAGACAATTGATAAGTGTATTTCTCAAAATGTCAAAATATTCCTTAAAGCTACTGTGTTGTGGTCCTAACAGGAAACTATCAGTCAATCAGTCTGCGCAGTTAGTAATCCTTTCTCCCACCATGTTGCTCAAACCCACATTTTCACCAAACAGAACACAAATCATAATCTCTGTACTGTCACCTTTGATTTCTCCCTCCAATGGACCATGATCTGTTTCACATGCTGAGATTCTGATGAAGGGAAGAATTTGCCCTCAAGTCTAAGGTCCTGTGTGGATTGTGTCAACAACAGAAAGTTAACAGCATCCTAAAAGCAGGCTCAGTAAAAAGCATTGCCTTTGTTACCATTGGGGATTGTAGTTTGATCAACGATTAAAATATCTAAGTTAAGTTACGTTAATATATAAGACAACTATTCTCCATTTTCAGTTATTTACTGTCACTTAAACTTGACTTAAAATTGTCTTGCTAAATCAAATTTTAATATCCAAGCACAATCTGACTGAATGATCTAACATTCAGTTTGTTGTACATCCCAGTCAAACCTTCAGTAGACTTTCCTTCTCTTGGTTGACAAGTCAGTATGTATGATACTAAGGGTTTTATAAGGACTTGCATGTATACTCTTAGTTTTTTCTTCATTTCTGTTTTTTAATCTTAACTTTTAGCCCCCAGAAAAAGGGGCCCTTTTGAACGATACTCTGAGTTTTATCAATTTCGTTGGTACTGATGATCCATGTAGTACTGTAAGAGTGTGTGTGTGTGTGTGTGTGTGTGTGCGTGTGTGTGTGTGAGTGTGTGTGTGTGTGTGTGTGCTTGTTTGTGCAAGAGAAGACACAAATCTATCAGTCTAAATTTTGGTTATACTCAATTGAATATGGCAAAATTGATTTTTGAAATTGAAAATTTTTCACTAGGATAAAAATATTTGTAATGTTAATGTTATACAAAGATCAATTTTCTTGATAGGTTGTGTAAATGGTTTTTAAAAAGGTTGAGGTCTTAATACATTCATTGTCACTGAAGAAGCCTTTTTGTTTTTCATTTCTACTTTTCATTCTTTGAATATATCTCATTTTTTCAGTTATTGTATGTGCCTGAATACATACGCTTGATTACCTCTGTGAGTGCTCATATGGAAGAGAGACAGTGTGTGAGATATTACTGTTTATTGTACATGTATTATAAAAAACTGTGTGTAAATACTTTACCTCACGCTCATGGAATTTTGATAAAAACTGTACAAAACGGCAGAGTCTAGATCTCTTTGGGATAAATCTTTGATTCGTAGGTCCCCTTGCAAAATTGCTTTTGTAACAATTTCAGGCCAGGATATGTGCAATCATTTATTATCACAGACACATAAGTAAAGTTTGTTCTTATTTCCTTTTTGATTTGATCAAAAACAAGCTTTGACCGTTGTTGTTTATTTTTTCTTAAAGGAATTCAAAATTGTAGAGCATCATCATTAATTGGTACACAGGAAGCACAATAGATTATCAATTACATTTTTACAGAAGTACTCTATCTTTCCTCTTTCTATCTTCTGTTAATTTGTTTGTTTTTGGGGGTTTGTATGTTTTTTGCCGCAGAAGATTGAACGACATCCCTGAGCTGTACAGATTGTGAAAAATGTACATACAACAAAAATCTAGTTCACCCTCACATTTTTTGTATGAAGAGAAATAACTTGTGTGAAGAAAGTATTTCAAATTTGATTGAATATTTAGTAATATTGAAAATGAGATTAAACACAGTCGGTGTGAAAAATAAGTTCTGGGATATATTATTCTTCTGTCTCTTTGGAATAAAAGTGTTGAGTATTAATAAAAAACAAGAACACTCAAGCTTGTTTGTCTTGTTCTTGTTTACCCCCCTATCATTTGTTGTCCCCGCAGGTTGCCAATCAGAATATTTGACATTCAAATGCACAAGGTACATACGTACAAGATCATATTGATATGTTCCATAGGTCATCAGTGGATCCAGGACAATGGCTGCATCTGAGTGTCATCGTCTACATCATTTCATTTTACCTTTTTTTTGTTTCTGGCATTTCTTATCATATGAGATAGATGTAACTCACCATTTTGCAGACCAAAGATGCAGGAGACTAAAAAGGGCGATTTGAGAAGGAGAAGAGGGGGAAAAAAGAACAAGATATATTTCGGGAAAAGAGAAGTGATGCAAACTCTACTGAGCAGCTGAGATCAAAGTCTTCCAAAAACTTCACTCCCCCTCACTCCTCGGCCTCTCTTTACTCTGAAAGTCTTGTCCAGCAACAGGAGTTATTTAAAGAAACCCGCAGGTTTGAAAATGTATCAATGCCTTGTGTATAGATTTGGTGGGAGAATTTCAACATTTGCATTCCTGGATGCTGACAGAGAAGAAGGTGAGGCGGTAGAAATAATCTTTTAATCAGTTTTTAATCTTCTATCTATAACCCGCCCTCTGGTCTTCACTCTCTTAGATGTCTATTATGCTTGTTCATTCCCTACACCAACCCAACAACCTCAGGATGCATTGCAACACATGTAACTACTTCTTGACAATTAACCGTTACCTAGCAACTGGCTCTTTTTCCAGAGATGGGGAGGGAGGGGGGGGGATAGAAAGAGAGACAGACAGAGAGAGATTTATACAGTATTCCCACAGCATCTTAACTGGATTGGATGCAACAATGCATCGACAATACAATACCAAAATGGAAAGTACAGCCTGAGCTTAACGCCCACACATAGCAGTGTGGAGAGGAGTGAGAAAGAGGAGGGAGAGAAATAGAGGAGGAGGGGGTGGTGGTTGATATACAGATTACAGTATAAAAGAGGGGGGGGGGGTGCCAGAGAAAACAAAAGACAAATTTACAAGTGTGCAGCTGCAGATTGAAAATGAGAGAAAATGTGGAGAGAGAACAGAAAGGAAGAACATGCCACACGGAAGTATGTGGAAGATGAGACGAACTGGTTGCTGTAGAAACACTCTGCAAAGTTTTAATGAAGTCATAAAGTTTGATGCCTGTGTCCACCACACACATACACTCACACACACTCACACACACACACACACACACACACACGACCATCATATGCAAACAAAAATTCTAATTATGTGAGTAGATAACAGGCACCTCCTGCTGGTCCCGCAAGGACCACGCCTTATCTTAGTTGAACAAAAACAAAAAGATCAAACCTAAAGGAGCTGATATCACTTTTTGGCAGGTGAAGTCACCTTTTGTGGGCTGTATAGCCCCTTTAAAGCTATTTCAACAGGTAAAATGGGCTGGATGGGTTATGATCTGTCAAATATAACTACCAAAATTGAAATCAAGTCATTTTGAGGCAGAAACAATCTTTCACAAGGTAGGAGCTGTAATCACTTTTTGGCAAGTGAATTTTATTTTGTAATTTTGTATAGCCCCTATAAAGGTATACAATAATTATTATTTAAATATCTATATATACATTTTATATTTATTTTTGTGGTATTATTATTATTTTTAACTATTTGTATTATCTTTTTTATTATTACTATTATTTTGTTTTTTAATTCTTCTCTCCACTTTGTTCTACTATTACCAATTATTACTATCCCCTGATTGTTTGGCCGGTATTATTCCTTTTTTTTTTTTTTAAATTTACTTTTTAATTTTAGTAATCTAATTGTCATATGTATTTATATACATGTAGTGTCACATCTGATTATGACAGCAGGCAGGCACTGACACCCTGTGGTAAAAACATGGCTTCCTCCGGATACTGTACACTTTAGGACATAGTTCGCAGGTGGATGGAGTATGGCCTTTGTCTGAAATCTTACATGGTACTCTATTTCGGACAATTCATTTATTACTGATGTTGAGTGAGTTTAAATTTTTCAAGTCAGAATTAAAACATTACAGACATGTCAACATGTGCATTGAACAATTACTAGTCAATCACGTGCAACTTTGAAAGAAATTGACTTGATTTGTCTGACTCAGGCCAATGAATCAACAACTTAAAAAGATATATTGTTCAAGCAAGGTTTTATTCCACAGTTCTAATATTTCCTTCTTGAAGATCTTCCAGAAAGTTTCCATCAAAGAACCCCTCTGAGACTTTCATTTTAGTTGGCGAAAATGTATTCTGCATTCATGCTAAATTGTAAGTAGACACGTTTTGCATGTGCAGCTAACCTTCTGTACCCTGAATTAAAGTCTCAAGGTTTTGATATGCATTTTACTAACCTGTAAAATAACACGTTACCATCTCTTTACAATCTGAGGGCTGTGGATTTTGTCCCCCATCCCTTACATTTAAATTACTTTTGGTTTAAAGACAAAGGTCACATGATAACAGCTAAACAATCCATAAGAAGTAAGTGGAGTAGCTCCATCTGCTGAAGAGGACCATGAGATGTAGTTGAGAGCTTCAGAAACAAACAAGCAAGAATGTTTTTGTCATAAAGTTGTTTCCAAGAATGAAACTTGAATGAAGAAAAAAAACAACTTCAGAAAACAAACACTTGGAGGATGTTTGTAGGATGTTAGTCCTCAGAGGTGAATGTGGAAAAGGGCAGCGGTAATTGATTAAAAAAGAAAAATGTCATGCAGATATATCGTGTTACGGAGGGACGAGGGGTGTGTGTGTTCCCGTGTCCCAACAATGAAACACTGATAACAATGATAAAAGTTTATTAAAGAAGTGAGTTACAAATCACAATGCAACATTCCTGATCTCAGGGGATAATACATGTCTACATCATTTTAAATCAAAAAATAAATCTATACACTTCAGAGATGGATATCATACTGGCAGAGAATGTTTGTCCATGTCTCTATCTCTCACTCTGAATCAGCATCACTCCTCCATTCTTCAGGACTCTCACCCGTCTCCTGCTCACCACCCGGCTCCCCCTCGGAGGGCTGCCCCTCGCCGTCGTCCTCGGGGTGTCGCGGGCAAGGCTCCCCACCCCTCCTCTCAGGCTCTGAAGCACCAGAGCCTGGTCGCCCCTCTCCGCCTCCTCCCCCTCCTCCCGGTAGCCGTGGTGACGGAGGAAGGGATCCAGTGTTGCTAGGCGATGGGAGAGCTCCGTGATGCGGCGGTGCAGCAGGGAGACTTCTCTGAAGAGGTCGTTCACGGACTCGGACAGAGGGCGCACCCTACAGGACGAACGGAGGAGGCTCAGGTTCAACAATAAAACCCAGGACACATCAGGTCAAACATGTAAAGGGCCCAAACACCTCCTACAAAAGAGCAACACTCCCAGACTGAAAGAGACATTTGTAGTCAAGATGGATACAACAAAAAGATTCTGTGTCATTTGTCTCTGTTTTGTGTCTGTGGTTGCTTTACTCCTATGTTGTGTTTCTCTGTGGTCACTGTGTGTCTTTGTGGTTTTGTGTCAGTTTGTGGTCATGGTACATGTCTTTATTGTCCTTTTGTTTCTCTATTATGGTCACTTTGTGTCCTTTCATCGCTATTTTATCTCTCTCTGTAGAAATAGTATCGATAAACTCAAAACTAAAATAAAATGATGTAAATGGCACATGTTTGAAGAAGTGACGTAGTGAGTCAAAAGAAGGCAGCTCAGACAACATAGGCCATGTTACAGTATAAGTGTTTAAAGTTACCTAGAGTAGTCAGGCAACAGTGTGCTGGGCTGCGAGTGCAGCAAGGTCTTGATCTCATTGAAGATGCGTTTTCCCCAGGCGTCTAAAACTCTGGTCACACTGCGCACTGAGGCCACATTCACACTGTCAGCTGAAGCCAAAACATAACATCATCAGGCTTTGATTTACAGAGAGAGAGAGAGAGAGAGAGAGAGAGAGAGAACATCCTGAAGAATCTTAAAAATCAGAGAGGCACGTGTTGTAATTATTTCAATCTCCAAACACTTATATTCCCTCTGCAGAGTTTCTCAAATCGCTGCATTTCATTCACTGCACACAGTTAAATTATTCACAACTTCAAACATTTTCAGTGATTTACAGTATCTCAAAAAACATCAGAGATCAAACTTGGACTCATGCTTTACCTCCCTCTCTATAGTTCCAGTACCCATAATCCAGTTCATTCTCCCTGACGGCTGAATTGGCCCCAGTTACCATGGCAACCGCCGTCAGCAACATCAACAGAGAAGGAGGGGCCATGATGAGAGGACAGATCTTTAAAAAAAAAAAAAAAAGTGGAAAAACAAACCTTCAGTCGTCCTCTGTTGAAAAAAATGATAGATCAGCTGAGGTGAATGACATCAGCGTCAGGTGGAAATAAAAGAAGTGATGAGACACAGGCTTCCTGTGCACAGCTCAGAAAATCGAGACTCAGCAGCAGGCAGATGTGCACACACATCTATATCCAGTAGCAGAAAGTCATCAAGGACCCTTAGTAGAAACTTCTTCTACGAGCATTTCCATTTTCTGCTACTTCACTTTTCAAAATTGACATCCAAAACACATTAGCAATCTGTGAAATATGATGCATTGTTATGACTTGAACTAACCAGCAGAGATCCAATATTAAAATTCTTTGGATCGTGTGATGATGAATTATAACAGGAGCCAGTCTGCATGATGTTTTATTTTATTTTTGATACTTTAGGTATATTTTGTTTACATTATAAAAATATAATAATGTATATAAATGTAAATATATATAAATATATATAAAAGACATCCAGACACACTTACAGTATGTGTATACCCACATATATATGAGCTTGTGTAAATACACACACTGTAAATGCTGTACAAATAGTCTGGAGGGGGACATTCCCAATATTCAGTATTTTCACTTTTGATACTTCAACTACATTTAGCTGCTGATGCTCCAGTGCTTGTGCGTAAGGTGACTTTTTAATAAGGACATTTACTTATATATAAGTATATTAAAATATAATAGATTTGAATATATTTGAAATTGTGGTATTTCTAATTTTACTTCAAAGTAAAAAATAAAGTATCTAGAACTTCATCCACCACTATGTGATTATGTCTGAACAGGCAGTAGAGTTGCTTTCAAGACTTCAAGTCTGTTGTCTTAAAGTCATCCATAGATCAATGAAAAGAGCACTCTGATTACAACTGCACGTAATGAAGCGTCTGGTTGTGAGACAAACATCTTGTCACCTCTTCAACTCTTTAAAAACCCAATGACTTCAAATGAAGAAATGAAGAAAACACAAATTTTGACCAGTGACAACTGTATGTGTCTGCTAGGATGATGAGTGCAATGTGGCAAAAACAACGGACGTTTTTTCAATCTTTTCTTTTTCTTCTAATCCCATGACTCCAGGTTTGAGTGGGGAAAAAAAGACAGAAGGGGAAGGTAGGTGACCCAGAAACAACTGAAGAAAAAAAAAATAGGATTGCATCCATATGACAAAGTCGGTGAATCATACTGGACAATAATAAGGCAGTGACTCATTGTTGAGGTATTAGAAATTATTTCAGGGCTTATGAATTTGGAGGCTGATCAAAGGCAAAGTCAAACAGTCAAACAATAACCTGAAACAGCTTTTCAGTCAATTCTGACAAAACATCATCATCTTCAAAAGACTTTAAAAAAAAACGAAAAGAAAAGAAAAGAAATCATACAACGAACCAGTGTCCCTTCACTGTGATGAGTGTGGCTGGCGTTTGTGCTGCAGTACTCACATGTTTGACTCTGCAGAGGATCACTGAACTGGTCGAAAATCCCAGACTGGAAACAAATGGAAAATTAGCAAATGGAGTCTTTACTCACAGGTTGAAGTGATGATGCTTCCTTTTCAGATGGAGATTGAATAACAGATGCTTCTGCGTCTCTCGCCTCTCTGTCTCTGCGGTCTTTATCTCTTATTTCTTCTTCTCTCTCTCTCTGTCTTATTCTTTCTGGTGCTCTCTCCACCCTCGACTCAGCTGTAGGATAATTATGAAGAGGGTACAGCAGGTCCAGAAGTCTTAATACGTCTTAGTTTGTGGAGAACTGTTGCACTTTTACACCCCCTTACACACACCCAACGCTCTCTCTCTCTCTCTCCCTCTCTCTCTCACACACACACACACACACACACACACACACACACACACACTATGACATCCAGCGGATGCCAGATGTGTGGCACATTTTCTTATTCCATGTACTATAATTTACCCTGTTCTGCTCTCTTCTCCTCTTTACCCTCTGTATAGAACAGACAGATATACGTTTGTGTGAGGCTGTAATCTCGCTCAGCTGCCGGATCACGTTTCTGAAGTAATGTACTGTGGTCTCCTCCCAACGTGAGTTATGGAGCTTTTTCATCTGTGTCTGCTTCCCACCATCTGCCCTTTACCCTCACAAAAGCTGTGCGGCTCAGAGCCTCAACACATCTTCCTTATTCATGAATGTTTTATTATTATTTAAATGCCGCAGGTAGAGAAAATAGGCTTCTTTAACCTGATATAACTATCTGCACTTCAGAAGGAAATGCTGACTGAAATATTTACTCCGCAGCATTTATTTGAAAGCTGTAGTTACAGTTCCCATTTCCGATTTCTATCAAGAGACTATATGATATATAGTTGTGCTGAACAATATATAAAACAATTCAATTTGTTTGATTTTTGGAGAATATGTGAGGCGTGACTTGTGGGTTGTTTTATGACAGAAAACCATACCAAAGCAGTTCGCTCCTCCACAAGCTACTTTAAAGTGTGTGATTCATAATAGTAAAAGGGTATGTAGTATATACACTCTGTAACAGCCGACTTATAACACTTGATTTACATATTCTGATCCTTTATAAAGCAGCATTACTGTAGAACATGAAATACTCAAAAAAGTCCTATATTTAAAAAAAAAGTTAATCAATAAAAGTTCAGAAGTGTTGCCAGCAAAATGAACTTAAAGAATCAGAAGTAAAATGAATCAGCATCGGGCTCCTGTCACTGTTTTATTATTATCATCATGTTGGTGAATCTTTGATATTGATTAAAATTAACTGTTATAGCAGGTTTGGGTGAGACGTCTTTGCAGTACAATATATACTTGTGGCAGTGGTGGAAAGTAGGTCCCCTAAAAATGTGTACTTAAATAAGTTTGTTTCAAAATACTTCATCTTATCTACATTTGAACAACAACAACCACATTTATTTTAGAGTTTGAGTCATTTTGCAGATTGATATATTAATAAAAACTTATCACCCAGGTAGCTTATAAAGTAGTTATAGTCGACCCCACATTCATCAGCTGCAACATATAATGTGGACATGAATGCATTAATAATCATAATCCAATTATATATATTCCTGAATTTGATCATCCGGCAGTTTTGCAATTTCATTAAAGTAAAAATAGAACCCTTAATTATTTTTTTTCCATTCAAGTATTTCTTCTACCACGGCTTCAGGGTAGATTAATGCATGTGATTGCTTGTTTGCATGTAAAAATATAACTGTAGCTGTAACGTTAAAGCAGCGGGGTTAGAGGCATAATATTGTCCATAAGAATTTGAATGGAGTAGAAGTATAATGTTGCATAAAAATAAATGTACATTGCCTTGCCTTACAGTTCACAGCTGGAGACTATTTGATGCTCTCTTCACTTGCATTTCAAATTTTTAATTTAGATCAAATATAAAGTGAGATTTGTAAGTGCATGTAAGGGATTTAAAATTTCTCGTCTGTGCTGTATTTCTGTCAAGCTACACAGATACTAATGTATCTGTCTTTTTACAAAGAGGAGAGATAAGGAGTGTAGGAGATGGGATATCAATTAGGTTGAATTATTCTTTATTGACTGGCATCCAGATGTTATTCCAGCCCTCCCTCCCTCTCTCTCCCTCCCTCTTTCTCTCTCTCTCTCTCTCTGCTGTGGCTGGGGTGAGGTCAGCGTTGGCCACCAATACAGCCAGAAAGACGGAAAATGGCGAAAATGGCGAGTGAGGGGGCAGAGCAGAGGGGTTGAGGTGTAAATGCAGGAATAAAAACAGACAGAGAAATGAATAATAACCGCTGCACACCAACATCTGTGCACCTCTGCTGGCAGAGTTACTGCGGTGAAGGAGTCACACCACCAGCCACAGCTGGTTCACATTAACAACAGGCAGTTTGTCACCTTCAGATAAATTCCAGCCTCTCTCTCCCTCTCTCTCTCTCTCACACACACACACACACACACACACACAGAGAGAGAGAGAGAGAGAGAGAGAGAGAGAGGGAGAGGGAGAGCCTGAGTCTTTCCCTTCTTCTGTTTTAAAAAACCACATGACGTGTTGTACACTCGTGGCTCACGCTGTTATTTCTCCAACACCGTCTCACTGTGGAGAAGAGCCAACATTGCACTTCCCTTAACATCTCGGGGTCTGACGTGACAAAATAATGCAACCAGTATTGTTTCCTCCTGGTACAAAAAAAGCATGATAGGGACCGTCTTTACATAACTTTTATCTGTCTATGGCTTTAGCCCTCAGTGGAGCGAAGTTTTCAAGGTTTCAAACTTTTCTTTCCTTTGCGCTCAGGGACCTTTGGTGTCCCCCGTGAGTGTGACTGGGTTTTTGTTTGGGTTTGGACATTGTAAGTCTGTTTTCCTTTTCTTTTTTTCTGTTATCTTGCTCCTGCACCCACCTTAACAATGTGTGAGGGTCCAGAAAAATAGACTACTTGGTTTTTAGTTTTGATTTAAGGAAGTTGCCAGAAAAGGGAAACCCAACCCTGCAGTTTATGAACCACTAGAAATTGAGGAACACTGAGTAGATACACAGAACAAACGCTTCGAAGAAGACTATATGCACCAGGTTGAAAACTCCAAATCACAACATGGACTCTCAAAGATTTTACCCTCTATGCCTCATGTTGACTTGGATATTTGTATTTTTCCTCTCTTCTGTATGTTTAGCAAGGAGTCCACCAAGTAAGCCATCCAAACTTTGTTCTGACTGACATTTGAATGACATGTATCGAGTTGTTGCTGGTTAACTATTTCAAAGTTGAAAGAAGATTTCTGCGTGTCATTCTCAATTTTGTTTGCTGCAATATATGTCCATATGTGTCACTTTAGCTTCAATTGTTTAGTTTGTATATAAAAGGTAAAAAAAAAAAGGTGAAATAGCCAAGTTTAGGTGTTTAAATTGCCTGTTCAAAATCCAAAGATTTTAAGTTTATAAGGATGCAGCACATTTGAAAAGCTGTAGCCACCAAATGTTTGTTTTTTGCATCAAAATGTCTCAAACTAAAATGTGATAATCAATTTGCTGGAGATTTATATGCGTATTGGCTAATTGATAAAAACACTAATCATATCCCTTCTGATGTTGACCTCTATGTTATGTCCCATCACAGACTTATATCTGGAATCAAAAGTCTTTGTGGCCTTTGCCGGTGAAGATCTCAAATTTCAGAGTAACATCATCAAACAAGCAAACCACAGTAAAGACACGATGACATGCTTCGATCCTTTCCACAACCAGATATATAGTTATGACATCCCTGCGACGAGCGGCGTTCAACAACATTTTCAACAGATAGTGCACCTGAATCACCTGACGAGTTCAGGAGAATACTATTGCCAGTTCCAGACAGTCAAGGTGTACTGGTTTCTTCGAGTGAGAGGTGAGTAAGTCAAAAGAGAGCGACAATGAATGGTGACACTGAAAAAGCGGGGAAGTTGCAGTTAGGTATTATAGTTAATATACAGCACAAGACCTTGTATTATACGTAAAAACTGATTCTTTTCATTTCTTCAGTTCTTCAGTTGTTTTCACATTTTCAAATTAAAGGTTACAACAGGTGTTGTAAAAGACTCTGTAGCCTATATTCAAATACAGAGGCTTCAGCATTACAAATGATTTTCTGAGCAGATAACTTCAACAAGTAGCAGAGTCTTTACATTATTGTATACGAGTGTCTTTTTGACTCTTGTCCCCTTAAAAATACATTATGTCCTCTTGTTATTGTGAAAGTTCACCAGGAAGCTCTGTTGTAATTTGCCACATAAGTGATGAGGAAAGGTAATGAAGTGGTAGGGACAGGAAACGAAAGGTGTCGTTTTTTTCTCGAAACAAACCAGTTTGTACATGATCAACCCAAAGGTTTTCATAACTGTCAGGAGCGGCAACACTTGACTGCCATAGAGATAATCTTTCAAATTGGGGTCAGCAACGTACTTTTGGAAAAGTGACAGGACTAATGGTGTTTGGAGAAAAATAGCCTGAAACATAGTTCAAACTCTACTTTCTCTTCTCAGTAATTACAGCATCAGGTGGTTCAGGCAACAAAAGCATGTTCAGTGATGTAAGGGGAAAAATTTGGTTTTGGTTAAATGTAAATAAACACATGGTGTTTGAAGTCATTGTGAAATTCGTCTGTATAAAACCAGATCACGCTCTTTCCCTGATCTGAGTGTCCAAACATAACCATAAAAGACTTTGATAATGCTGAGCTCATTACAAGTGATACGCTCAGTATCAACATACTTGCCAAACACGTAAATTACCAACATTTCCTCATGACGTCAATAAAAAACGTAATCTGGTTGCAATTATGTGCCATAAAAGAAAGCATTTGATGTTGCAAGCCAGTATATGAACGTCATTTCTAGATAGATAGATAGATAGATAGATAAATACTTTATTCATCCCAAGCTGGGAAATTCTGGTTCTGACAGAGTTGGTCCCGGGACTACAGGCATGACCAAAAACAATTTGCTGCTTAACACAAAGTTGCATGAAATTTTGGAAAAAGTTGTAAGCTGATTATTTACACAGTGTTTGCCAGTGAGAAGCTATTCCTTTTGTGAGTATTGGCAGGCCCACACGGGGATGCAGTGGCTATCAAGAATTCCCCAAGGAATACCTGAAAAATGTTAAAAAAAAATAAACATGATTTTGTGTCATTAAAATATGTTTTTCCTTCTTATCCCTTTAATCCTTTTTTTTTTTACCATTTAAATGTATGTGTGTGCCAGACCCTGTTTTGGGAAAGACTGTCAATGCCAGAAGAAAGTGATTGAAACACGTGCAAAATGTCAAGAGTGGAACATCTTTATATTATTTCCATTTATATCTTTATATTAACTTTATCTTCAGCCACCGTGTTAGTTGCTCCACGGATGAGGAATATCTCAGTCTAGCTCTGCTGTGTAGTTACGATGCATTCCTGGTAGAGACTGACACTGAACAGTGTGTGTGTGTGTGTGTGTGTGTGTGTGTGTGTGTGTGTGTGTGTGTGTGTGTGTGTGCGTGTGTGTGTGTGTGTTTTCCAGCTGATGGCTACCAGGAGCCTACAATCTTGGATAACACAGAAATCCTCATCGTGGCCATCTTCACCAGTTTGCTGCTGGTTTTCAGTGTGGTTGGGTCAGTGTATGTCTTCAGAGGAGATTGGGTAAGATGGCAGAAGTTACGAAACAGCATGATGTGCATAAGAATATTGCTTTGTTACAGAGTTTCTGAAGCTCCAGATGCAGTTGAGTTGAAATTACAGTACAAAAGAACAGTCAATTCCTCAATTAGTCACTCTTGCTCTTTCAAATTGTCTTTTTTAAGAAAGAGCAGATTACTTCATGTGGCAAAACTGACGAGAAACGACAGCAGAACAGAGGAGAAAATATGACGAGAAAGATGGAGGATGACAACGAAGATATAATAAAACCTCCCTCTACATCCTTCTACGCTGTAAGCACATTTCTGCTCATCTGTGTATAAACACACACGTACATTTCACTCAAATTCCATTTTAGATTTTTGTTTTCAATCATCTCTGCATTCACATGTTTATTTGTATATTTTCTCAGAGTTTAGAGCCTCGGACTGGGTCCATTTATGACGTGTTGGAGCCCTCTACTGCAAACAGAGAGCAAGACCAAAAGAAAACTAAACCCAGAAATGATGAACCCCAAAAAACTGTCAGTGTGAACCTTAGTTGCTTTGTCACATTTTCTGCCGTCGGTGGAAAACAGCACATGCAGTTGATGACCTGTCTTCTGTTTCCTCCACAGACGGAGCAAACCAGAAAACAACAGGATGACGACGCATTTGAGTCTGTCTATGAGAACTTTTGAATCATAGATGCATTTCCTTCACCAGAGGATGACTCTTACTGTATGTCAGTAGCAGAAATCTTACCAGGTTGCTTCCCCCAAAGAATTGTTATTTAAAAAAATGTTATTTATCATGAAAAAGTACTAAGTATAGAAGCAAAGGGAATCACTGTGCGGGCAGAATGGGTTCTATCAGTGTTAAATTATAACGTCATTGCGTTGGATTATTATCATGAATGAATTATCATGTAAGCAGCTTTAAAATGTCGCAGCTTGTTACAGTGAGGCAAATTATTTAATTTTAAAATTATATATCTATATAATATGTAATGTATTTACTGTGTGATGTTTAATTGACTGTATTATACTGTATCACTGCTTTAAAAAATCGGAATCTGTAAAAATGTAGTGGCGTAGAATGTACATTAAATTATTTGACATGTAGGAATATTCTTGTAAAGTAGTATAAGTATCACGGAATTGTACCTAGGTGCAGCACGAGAGCAAATGTTGAGACCGTTTATACCGCCTGCCTCTGCCTACATGAAAAAAGAAAAAGATTCCATGTCGCTCCCCTGTCAGATTGATTTCTGGGTTGAAAACATGATTCCTGTATTTAATGTGACATCGCTCCTTATTTGGGCATACGACGACCAAAACGACTACCAATAAAATTGCGATGTCTGTATTCAACGAGCCAATGCCAACGCTGCTGTCAGGTGCACTTCCTGGTTCGATTCGGTTTGTTGTGCTACATCGACCATGGCTGCTGAGGGCGATTTTCTGGCGAGATACCGCGCCGTGTCAAACAAACTGAAAAAGTAAGGCGCTCGATCACAGTGATTCGTTTCGAAAGAGGCCAGAATATCTGGGATTAGCGTGACGTTACTTGACATTGATGCTACAGACGAGTCATGTAGCCAGCGCTAGTAAGCGAAGCTAATTGTTAGCCTATCATGAGTGACTTCCGTCGTCGATTTGACTTAACGCTAATGAATGTGTCGTGATCTGTGATGAAAATACCATGGCGATAGATTTCAAATATCTAGCCAAGGCTCTTGAAACGGAGTTCACGTAGATGCTCCCCGGCGTTATTCGATAGCTAAGTGCGCTGATGTAGCTAAACGTGATTAGGGCTAGCTATCATCTCCATCCCTATGTCCCTATGTCGGGATGCCAACCGATCGGTTGCTTGACAAAAAATAGAGAACTGATGGATTTGCATTCTTTGTCGCAGGCGCTTTCTTCGGAAGCCCAATGTGGCGGAGGCAAGTGAGCAGTTTGGTAAGTGCCCGTCTCAAGTGTCATCACTGGCATCACTCCCATTCCTCCACCGTTGTTACTGTGCCACGTGTGTCATGAGATGGTTTCTTGTCGGTTTGCTTCTCATCGGCTCCTCGTCTCGTCTGTTCAGGTCAGTTAGCCAAGGAGCTGAAGCAGCAGGACTGTCTGCAGTATGCTGCCTTCTGCAACCTGGCCATGGCTCGGTGAGAAGATCCACTCAATACAAACTCTATGCTCAGACCCCTGTGCAAATTACATTCAATGTAATATTTTCAAAAATGAAATAAAATACAAGCAGCAAAGTGGCATTAAACGATACTGGTTTCTAAGTTGTTTTTTTTCTTTCTATTTTGTAAGTTCATGAGACAAGTAATTCTTTTAAACACCTGCTACAAGGGTTTTATTCATCTCCGTTCACTTCCTAGATCAACAAACTGTAATAGTTTTATTATAACTGTTCTGACTGTACCAGCTTGACATTAACGATTTCAGTGTCTAACACAGTACAAGATACACTCCAATATATGGTTTGGGAAAGAAGAAATATGAAGAAGAAAAATGTTTTTTAAAAAGTCTTTCTCTGTATATTATACAGTATATACAGTTATATATATAAGTGTGTACTTCTGTGGTTCTTGCTGGGCCTATCATGACATTTTGTAGCATAACCTGCTTCTAACTTTGTGGCAACAATTTAGCAAAGGCCTCTTTCATCAAAGCACATTACAAGGTCCTCGAAAATAGTTTTCAGAGTTTCATATGAAGGAGCTTTTAAGCCTGCACAGGGCCTTGACCTGAACCCCACTGAACATCTTTGTGACAGCAAAAAGACCTGATCACCCAACATCAGTGACCGACCACTGTAATATTCTTGCGGCGGAATGGAAACAAATTCCTGCTGCCAGATTCTAAAATCTTGTAGAAAACGGCTGGTACAGCAACTTTTTAAGGCCACTAGTTTTGGTTTAAGAGGTTTAGAAAGCCACATATCGGTTTATTTTCTAGGTTTCATATGCATTTGGACATGTAGTCCAAACTTCACATCATAAAAAAAAATCCTATAGTAAATGTTGTTTTAATCATTTGGTTTGTGTAAATGTTGATTACAGTTTAGTTCAAGGTTGAAATGGGTTCTCAACAACCTCATCATGAAATCAATTAACTAAGAAAACGAGTCAATTTAAGAATAAATCAAACTTGGTGCTGGTGCTGAGCTCAAGGTCAAATGTGTTGTGAAGGACAGGCACCACGTGGTGATTGACAGTTGTTTCTCATTGGCCCAGAGCGAGCCTGTATCATTCACAGTGATGACATGTTTTACTGTTGACGTGTTCACATCTTTTGTTGTTACACATCCTGATCATCCTGACTGCAGGTGTGAGCAGACTCTCTTTAATGCTCCTGGAGAGGCCTTGGCATTAACCGATGCTGCCCGCCTCTTCCTCTCGTCTGAGAAGGAGAACAGGGCCCTGCAGGCCCCGGGCTTTGACGAGCACCTCCAGGCTGCACTTAACTGCTACAGCTTTGCCGTTAAGGTACACCATGATTCCTAGTTTATGATTACTTTTTTATTGAGTAAAAGGCAACAGGTTTCGTGCTCTAAAAATATCTGGAAATTGAAACTAGTCGTACATTCATTGTGAATTTTGTAGCATTTGCATCCTTTGTATATGAATGGATTAAGGCTGTACATCCAGTATTGTGACCACGAGAGACAGTATGATAATGCTCATGTCAAAATGGCTTACAGGTGTTCATTGAGATGAACCAGCCGGTGATGGCAGCCAGTCTGTGTCTAGAACTTGGAAATGCACTCAAGGTAAAGCTTTGAACGAAAGCTGAATGATCCTGATTTTTGCATTAAGTGTAAATATTTAATTTGCCATATTAAGCTCAGCTCCTCCTCTGTCCTCAATAGGAGATGAACAGACCGGGAGAGGCCGTTGTTCATTATCAGAGGGCCGCAGAGTTGCAGACGCAGACCCCGATCGAGGCTCTGCTGTCAATGGGAGAAATAGCCACATGTAAAATCCTCACCCGTGAGTTCAGTCTGTCCATTCACATGTGATCATGTGCCTTAGCACAGTATTGTTGTTGTCATTAACTTGAATGTGCATATAGAGCTGACTTGACATGACTTTCTGAAGTTTAAACCTGTCTCCTTTGTTTCTGCAGGTGACTATGATGGTGCGTTGTCGATTTTCACAGAGACGCAGCTGATGTGTCAGGAGAGAGGACTGCAGCTGCCAGGCACCAGCACCCCTGTTGGTGAGGCCTGTTTAAAATCATCTCACATGTGGATAAAAATATTAAATTGATCCTAGTGGTATGATTTAAATAAGGGAAGCTGCATGCAATATCAGAACAACAAATAAAAGGCATAAGAACATATTGAATGAGAACTCAAATTTTTGTATTTTATTTGTTTATACTGACTGGAAACAAGTACGTTCATCTTCTGTCTTTATCCCCATATAAATTCTCTAAGGTGCATTTCTGGACATCGTGGCAAAATGTGAGATCTCCAGAGTACTGCTGTTGATGCTGCTTGAGGTAAGTACAACAATTTCAAATAAAACAATAAGATAATGCAAGAAAACATCACAATACCTGTGTAACTGAAGCAGAAACTACACCCTCCAAAAAAGGGACAACCAGAAACCATGAATCAAACCACTGTTATCACTATTATTTAGAAAAATGAAGATTTTTATTAATTCTGTATTTTTATTTCATAGGCAGTTGTGAACCCCATTCAAAGTACTTCAGCACAGAAACACAGCATTATGAAGTTAAAGTGATAGACATCCATCATGTGGTCGAAGGGTGAACTATGAAAAAGAGAACAGTAACATTTTTTGCATCTGCACATCCGCAACACTGCATAAAATATTGCATCACTGATGCCCAGAGTATGAATAATGTATCACTGATTCCATTATCTGTCCCACGTCTGTACATTACTTAACGTATGTCTTGGAATTTTTTTTTTTTTAAATTGTTTTTGTTTGTGCAATGTTCCAAACTTTGCGTTTTCCTGTGCAGCCTCCACCTCAGAAGTTGTTACCTGAACATGCACAGACTCTGGAGAGATATGCATGGGAGTCCTTTGACCCTCACAGTCAAGGTAAATAATTGCACCTCAACATTAATAACTCTTTTAGAGTAAAAATTGAATTTCACACATGTACACTCTTAAGAGGGAATTCAGAAAATATCTTATACATCCAGTGGGTGTCATTTGACTGGAGTTGAGTAAAAACGGTTCTTTTCCTTTCCTTTAGTGACCTTCCTGGCTGAGAATGTTTTCCTGCTCTTGCAGTCAGTAGTGGTGAGTTTCATCCTCCACAGAAATGTAATTCACAGGATTTCCTGGTCATTCCTGCTTTATACAGGAACAATTATCTTCATGGCCTTCACAGGACAGCGATAAATGTAATGGAGTTTCTTCCTTCTGCCAGTGGAATGAACATTTTCTACTTACAGCATTTGAACTGGTGTCTGTTGTGAGACTTTCCCCAGTTTCTTTCAATGTGAGGCAATCAATAGTAATAGATCTTCTTTGATGTTTATTCATGACGTAAAAAAAAAAAGATTCTGAGAGGCAACATGTTCTGGATTAATAGGCTCCATCTATGTCATGGGAATATTCATAAAAGAGCATAAACATTGACAGAACTCTGAGAACTTGTCAAGGTCATCTGAATCAGCAGTAATGGTTTTATCTGTGCAGCGTTTAAACAGCAAATCTGTTTTGCAGATGGCGTGTCAGGAGAAAGACACAGAGTCCCTCAAGTCTCTGCAGACTGAGCTGTGGTGAGCATTTGAAAATGTTTATTTCCACCATGTGATGAGGGCGTAGCAGCATTTTCATTGCTTTCGTAATTTGAATTTTCCATATTTATTATGTGTTAGTCAGGTGTTTTTTTTCCTCCTTAGGCCGTTTCTGACCGCAGAGCAGAATCACCTTCTCCACCTGGTGGTTCAGGAGCGCATCACGCCATCTGGCCAAGGCATTTAGTACAGTCCAGTTTCTACTCACTTCCTCTGGGAACAATACTCCACGTAATGGAACATTCCTGTTTCTGACTGGGTCTGTTTTAAGGCCTTAAGAAGTGTTGTTTTCGAAACTTTTGTGTTGGAACTTGCACTCAGACAAATGCACACGATACAAAATTTGCCCTCATTTATCAGCCATGTAGAATAATAAAAAAAAAGTGAAAATCTAATACCTTTTTCTTGAACCACATGTCTTTTATTACCTATTATTAGATGTGAAGATCTAAAATTTTGATGATTTTGAATGAAGTCTTGTGTGGTCATTCTCAAAGGAAAGCTACAAATCTGGACCAATTCATACATAATTATTTTGTTGTAGTGACCATTTTTGGATATTTATAGCAGTTCAATAGATGAAACGAGAATGCCATGAGTTATTTATTGTTTTATTAATAAATGATATGGCTTTTATTCCAATGTAATTACAAACAAAACCTTCTATTGTATAGTTCTGTAACATGGTGAAATGAAACACCATTGTCCCCCATCCCTGGTTCACTTAATGTTCACTTGTACAAATTACATGTACTTTTCTTCGGATAGCAGCCAACTACAGACACAAAATCAAACATGACTTGAAAAGAAAAAAACACTCCATAGAAAATGTTACAAAAATATACTGGTTACAATGTACATAGATGAAAAAAAAAGGATACACTACTTCAGTCGTAAAATAATTATACATGATTAAAACTACTGTGAATTAAGGCTCGTCTCTCCTGATTGTTCAAGTTCGGCAAAAGGAATGTTGTAGTTTTGCCGACATGCTGGACCTTCTCAGATACAGTATTTTGTAATTATTTTTTTTCATTCCTTGAATCTGGAAACCTGCAGTAGAAGCGGTCAGCCTCCCAATGTGATTATACAGGACAATCAGTACTCGATCTCACAGAATATGTTCAACTGCAAGATCTCAAAGGTTGTTTGTTCTTTTTAAATTAGGGAATTACCCTTCCCACACCAGTAACTTTGTTTAGACTCCAAAAGCAGTAGGTTGACAAGTTTGGACATGCACTTCTTTGCTTTCTTATCGAGTGTTAAATGAGAGAATTGATACCACGGTCAGGTCTGTGCAGTAAGGGAAAGCATATCCCTTAGCATAGAGAGGAAGATGGGGTAAGAGCTAGCCCGGCTTTGTCTGCAGAAAATTAAATTGCTGACCAGCACCTGCACACAACCTAACACAATATATCATGGTTATTTCACAAACACTTATATAACCATGATATATTGTGTAAGTTAAAGCTCAAATAGTAACTGACGTTTAGAGGTGTTGGTAGGAAGATTATGTTTTCCTTGGACAAAGCCAGGCTTGCTTTTCCCTCCGTTCTCGGTCTTTGGGCAAAGCTACACTAACCTGCTGGCTTTCTTACTTAATGCACAGATTGTGTGAGGAGTTTAGTACTGGCCTGCTCATCCTTGCTGCCAAGAAAGCGAGTAAGTCTATTTATCCAGATGTCGAACTATTGGGTGTGGACTAACTTCTTCAAACGTATATAGCGCTACCTTAAAATGACGGCAGAAATAGCAGTTATTTTGTGGGCATAAAGGTATAAAATTAGCACTTGGATTTCTTCCTCATTATCACAACCATCATTTTGCCCGACGGTTTATGCAAATACTACCCTCCCTTCTCCTCAATTTAAGCAAATATGGACAAATTGTTCACGTAAACTTCAGCCCTTCATGTACTGTTAACATTAGTTCTATTTCCATTCATAAGATTCAAAGTAGACACAAAAGTCCACAGATTTTTCCTGGCTGCAGATGTAGATCGTTTTTCCTCCCACTCCCCACGAACTTTTGAAGAAAATCCCATCCTCTCATTTTTATCTTTCAAAGGAACGTGAACCCAGCCCTGGCCTCGTTCCACTTGTCCTCTCACTCGCTCTTCTTCCGCAGGACGAGGTAGGTAACTGCTAGGACAAAGGTGAGAACAAAAGAGATCCAGGCCAGGACATAGGAGTGTCCGTACCCTCCCACCGTGTCATCGGCGTGAAGCTCAGCCGTGTAGATGGAGGCTGCTATCATTATACACAGGCCTGCGAGAGAAGAGGAGACTGTTGACACATACGCCCAGACAACGCAATTAAGAAGTAATTACTCTTCCTATTGTAAGACAAGGCTCTCGAACAGCGGCGGTGTAGCGCACGTTCACACTGCAATCACCCTGAAATTTAAACACAAGTTTCTCCTTATTCATTTCACGAAGATATAAACTCAAGACAATACATGTCAAAATCCCAATACTTTTGCTCTGTGCACATTTCTTATGTTCTAGTAGCACTGCCTTTGATGATCCATAATTAATCCGCTTTGTTTAACTAAGAATATTCTTACATGAAGATATTCAGTGTAACCAAAATCAGTCACAACATTATTTTGAATTTAAGATAGGGCTCTAATAAAACTCTTATGGGGTATGAATGTAACAACTTCACCATATCATTTCCAATACTATAATGAGTCATTTATAATTACAACAATATTCTGCCCAAGGTGCCGACCACTAATTAGAATGACATTTTGGTGGTTTTGTTTGCCTTCTATGATAGTTGACTCCTGAGAAATTTTGATGGACATGTTTGACAATTTTAGGATTATTTGACTGACAAATCCCCAATTGATTAGCCAATATTTAAATCATTAGTCGCGGCCCTTACTAGCACGTTCACAAAAAAACTCCAAACAATTATCCTGAAAGTTTTGAACCATCACTTCTGATCCTCTGTAAAACAACCTCTCTCTTCCACAGATATTTTACATTATTTGGGTTTCAGACACATTTGAATATGTATCCCTCCATTTCAAACATCCTTGTTTAACCTGCGAATTCTACCGACAAATACTTTACATTTACAAGAGCGATATGCCCTCACAGTGTGACATTTAATATGGTGAAGCTGACGTTTGACAATAATCAAATTCAACTTCAACACACAAAGATACATGTGACCCTAAGATAAAATCCAAAGACACTTGACAGTTGCAGTTTACACTACTAGAGATTTTCAATCATGTGCCATCAAATCTGATTTGACCCGTCCAGCAGGAACCTCAACGGTTTATCCCGTCTTTGCGTGAACCTGACAACCTACACAAACTCTTGAAACTTGATGCAACCCGAGTGAAAAATCATCTTCTTCTCGCCTAGTTTCAGACCCCATCCACACTAAAACTACACATTTCTCACCCCCAAACTGTCTCTGTCAGCATCCATCTTGAGAGCAAAGAGATGCGGCTGAACTTTCATGGATTTCATGTCAAATGTAATATTTCCTAAAAATAAAAAAAGACCCCTAAACAACATAGTATGTCTGGGCCTCTACATGAAGCATTCAAGTGGAGATCCAGACAAACAACCGTGTTTTTTAGGGATCTTTAACCACACTCTTTAATAAAACACTTAACGCTGTGCTCTAATATGTTGGAGAAGTGTTACATTCAGACATACTAGTCTAAAAACACTGAGGTTTCACACCATTCTTGTCCTTTATAGTGGAGATTTTGATGCAAATAATCCATAGAAATCTAAGAAACAAGCAAACAAATCAGTGTTTCCCACAGCTGTACGTCAGCCATTTGACTCCAGGTTACTTACAGGCGATGAGCTGTAGAATGCCAGTGAAGGTGAACCTCTGGCCTTTGGGCAGGGTGAAGAGCTGGGCCACAAACACGAACAAGGCCAGGATGGCAAAAATACAGGCCAGCACGGAGGTGGCCTGCACCGTCTGGAGATATTCTGCAGCAGCGGCACCAGCACAAAGACCAAACATTAACACAGGTAGATAACCACGTTCACCATCATCGACATCATAACTTCTCTGTATCATTAACGTTCGTTAAATTAGGACTAACAACTGTCATTTCTGACCAGTTACAGTTAATCTCCATCCTTTCTGTTCTTAACAACAGAAATCTCTTCTCAGATCAAGTAAAAAAATAGACATTAAAACAGGTAAGTGGATTTTAAATGTTGTCTCTATTGTGACAAAAGTAGGAGTTTTACCCTCTGGGTAGTTTTTCAGGTTGGTGTAATGCCACACGGAGTTTGTCAACTCCCATCTGCCCCACAAATCAGTTGAAACTGAATCAGTGATCCACCAGGCCTGAAGACAGAGGAGCATAAGAATAAACACGGATAACAAGGCACATACAGTAGGTAAGTAGAACCACATGTTAAAATATATATATATCTATATATATATATAGATATATATATCTATATATATATACTTACAGTGAGATTAACAGTCTCAACAAATGTTTGAACTTGTCTTTCCCCACTCTGTTTTCATATATCACATGTAGGCATGTTCTGGTATTGACAAACATATTCATTTTCCCTTACAATTTTTAAATATATAGTGTAAGAGTTGGTGAACATGTGCTTTACATGTTCAGGACGGTGGGAGGCTGACATTTGAATCCTGGGTATTTCCAATTTATAATGATTCAATGGCGAGCTTCCACCCAGACATAGGTTTTGTTTTAAGTGTTTTAACCCAAAAAAATGAGATGCTATAATGACATTTACAGATCCACGTGAAACCGTGTGCTCCTCCTCCCGGCCCATTGAATTAGGTGAATGAGAACACAAGAGAAAAAATAACAATCACTTACATTATCGATGGCGGCCACCAGAAGCAGGATGATGGAGGTAATGTGCACAACAATGATTCCAGCCAGCACCAACATTGTGACTGATAACGGAAAGACGGAAGGATGCACACACAGTTATTTATTTTCCATGCTTGGAAGCATGAAGCATGAACTCTCTCTCCCTCTCTCTCACACACACACACACACACACACACACACTCTCTCTCTCTCTCATCTGTCCCAAATAAACACTGTCTCAAACAGAAAGGGGGGCAGAACCTGGGGGGAGTAGAGCTGTTGCAAGTCCAAACTCGCCCCAGAAACCTTGCAGACACATTTTTGAATAAGACACATCCCCTTTAAAGGAATTCTCTATTATAAGGCAGCTTCAGTGAAACGTTGCCCATTAGCAGCAGTCAGGAATTCTCGTCGGGGTTTTATTGTTTAACGACTCCTTTTTTGTGACTTCTGCCTGGCGCCGTCGACAAGAAAGGCGCATTTGTGGAGCTGGTGTTTGGGTCGTTCCCAAACGGGCCCTGTGCCATAAGTCAACGACTTTGAAAAGAGCGCGAGAATACGACGACAGCAAATAACAATAAACTCACACCTCTAACTTATGTTCTTTGATGTAAAACACTGGTAATTCTTCAACTACATGTGAATCCAGAGTTTGGAATCGTGCGTCTTTTTAATACTTTTCCTTTTTTTGCGCTCAGTCATATCCGCACAATTCTCCAAAGCGTCACTGAAAATCTAAACTACGCCTTAGATTCACTTTGTTGGACCCCACAGAGAAGGAAAAAATGACTCGTAAGGGCGTTTCACAGCGTGCACTATAAGGTACAACTTCGCAAAGTGTAAAGAATGTTGGAAAAACGTTACCTGAAGGCGCTTTGACGCACGGCCCGGGAGTATACTGGGAATGTGAAACAGAGAAGACCCACCCAGTTTTGAATTCGCAGCACACACATCACTCTGTTTTCCCTCTCCATTCCCTCTCTTTCCCCTCACCAGGCCACACCCATAAGGTTTCAAATTTTCTTACCCCCTCAGTGAAGAATCCAGACGAACCAAAACGGCTTCGGGATCTGCGTAAACTCCAAACCGTCCACATTGTCCACATGGATTTTTTTTTTTTACAAATCAAACTACATCGCATGTAATTCATTACTGCTCTCTTTTTAGATTTCCCTGAAGGCTGCTTCAAACTGATTTCTTCTAAGTTAATGGATCTTAGGTGTGTAATTTTCATAATAAGCTGGAAATATCTTGCAGAGCAGTGAAAGTGCACTTCTCACTCGAGCTTTCACACACTCGCCAGTTCATCATGCAAAAAAAAATGACTTCTCCAATAGATGGGACTTACAGAAGTGATGTAGACGGTGGTTAAGTACGCTCTGACCCCCGGATACACAGGGGGACATCCTCTCTTCAACAGCACTTACACTCTGATGATCACATGATTTGAAAAGCACTGATTTATGAAGACAAACTTTTGACAGCTTTAAATCTCCTCACATTAGACACCATTAGGTTTTGCCATTATGGGAACCAGCTGAAGGAGGAAAAATGACATTTGTGCCCTCATGCTGGGATCCTCAGTGAGATTCCCCACTGTCAAATTCCATTATAGTCAAATTTCTGCATCAGGACGTGGATAAATGCAAGTCTGACATTCACCTGTCAAAATAAACTACAGCGTGAGGAAGCTTATCTCCCTCAGGGGGCTCGTTCAAGCTGAGGGAGGACTCACAGACACAGACGACGATTAGAGTTATCAGCCGCATCTCTTTGCTCTTAGAAATGTTTAAACTTCTCTTTCCCCACTATGACGTTATCCTCCACATGTACCAGTGTAGATAGACCAGTTTGTTTGTCTCCTTATGAGCTTTAAAAAAACAAAATGTAATTAATACAACGCATATAATAATTTTCCTGACCTTTCCAAACCAATCAGTTTACTATAAGATGCTAACCTTTTCTCCTGTACACCGGCATCTGGTAAATTGGAACTCAAAAGAAAAATAAATAGAAAATGAACTAAAATAAATAAATAAATACAAATAAAACCTTACAACAAAATATTTTTGGTAGTGGCCAGCAAAAGCAGGATGGAATTAATTAACATACCTGACTCTTCACATGAAGACAAATGATCATAATTTAACCATGGATTGTCATCTCTTAAACAGATAGGTGTTATTATTGGCTGCAGTCAAATAACACCATGCTATTAGGGGATTACTTGGCAGACAGTGTACATCTGCTAAAGCCTTTTATCACCTGACTCGGATGAGAGGAAGCTCTAGTGATTATGGGTCTTCTCGTAGCTACAAAGCAGCATCATAGAAGATCATTAAAAAAACGTTTTTAGTTTTAAGTTTTTTTCCTCCGGCAGGCCTCAGCTCATCTCTGCCTCTGTCTTATCTGCCCTCAGGCTGCACTCTGTCAGTGAAGACCTCGTGGACTTAGGAAGTCTTGATCCGAATGCTACAATGGCTGCCTTATGCTCCTGGAGGTGGGATGAAGACGGATTGGATCAGTGCTTCCTTTGCTCTGTCACTGACAACTCCCTCCTTTGTTGACAGTAAGGATTCACTCATTGTGAGCAGGCGAACATGGAAATAAGTCAGTTCGGAATTATACTGACACTTTGCCATTCAGGTCACAACTGTGTGGTACAACAATATGAAGCAGGAGTACCACTGAATGCTTCCCCCTTCCTAGTTGTTTGTAAGGTATCATCAATGCATCAATGGAACACTCTGTGAGGACAAAGCTGTAAACAGACTCAAGGCCTCCTCTGAAAAAACCCAGACGGTCAACTAAGGACACAAGGAATTTTATAACAAAACATACTTTTTAATTTTGACTGCATTTCCTAATCCAGGCCGCACAAGTAAAACACAAGCAAAATATGACCCAGTCATTTTGTTATACAGGAACAAAACTTAAAAAATAAACCAATATGCTGTAACTCAATATTCAATACAAAAAAGAAACATGCTTTCAAACTCTTATTTGAGTATCAGTATGTAGGTACAATCAGCGATATTTACTTAAAGTATCAAAGTAATTATACCAAATGCAGTAGAACATCTGCAGATATGATTATATCTGATATTATCAGATTGTTACTATTGCTGCATCAATGTGTAAGCGGAATTTGTATGAGGATGTTATAAGGTATTGTAAAATGATCTGTTTAGCCCAGACACTCATATAACATGAGCGACATGAGAGACACAGACTGAGTTTTGTTAAAAATCTATTTGTGGATCAGACCTTTTCAAAGCAAATATCTCCTTAAGAGTGAATAAATATATCACAATTTTTGTGTTACATAACTATGCTGACTAAGGGCTGACAGACCATTACTGTACGTTAGTCTCGGTTTTTATCACAGTGCTGCTGAGATGGAAATTGTATTGTCAGAGTGTGGTAATAGACCAGGGGAGGTATTCTCTCCTGGCAGTAAGTCATCCCTTTGTACGCCGCTTCTGAGTCAGGGGGAGTTTTCTGTTCCATCTCAACACGTGGGCCTCTGTAAGACCATTGCAAACATCCATTGCAAAGACATTATACAGAAGTAGCTGCTACTGAAACAACCCGACTTAAAGATAGTGAAATCTTTCAGGAATTAATGCTGAAAACAATATTTCTAACAAAGTTGTTTTTCTATTTGATTTTTTTTCCTCACACCAAATTCATATTCTTGTTAGATATCATCTCAACAGGCTGTACACTGAGGAAATCCTCCCACAAAACCAACAAACACAAGGTATCTCAGTCACAAATCTACACCTTTCCTACAGACGGTGATCCATCCATCCATCCATCCATCCATTATCCCAGCGGGGTACACCCTGGACAGGTTGCCAGCCCATCACAGGGCCGAACTTGCAGAGACAGACAACCAATCACAATCAAATTAATATTCCTTCGGACAATTTGGCCTGTGGGAGGAAGTCGGAGTACATGGAGAAAACCCACACAGACACGGGGGGAGCGTGTAAACTCCAAACAGAAAGGCCCTTGTTGGTTGGTTGGTTGGTCCGAACTGGGATTCGGAACCAAGAACAGACGGTGATATTCATTTGTTTTTCTCTTTAAAAATCACCTACCAAAAACAACAGAGGCAACATAGTGTTGTGTTGTCACACAGACAGCACGCAATCTTCCCACAGCAAATCCCGTTGCCCTTCAAAGACTCCCCAGCCTCCAACATCTATACCCAATTCCATCTGAACTGTCACAGCACATTGCCGCGGCGTCCAATCGATTACCACATCCGTCACTGCAGGACTTAAGTCACAAAAGTCGGAGCTTTTCAGGGGCTCTTGCCTCAGGCACACACCAGTCTCATCCTGAAGCAGCACACTGCACAAACCTGCACTGACATGATAACAAAGGAACCCTGGCAAAGTCAAACAGTCTCTGCTGCTCCTCCATAAATCACGATGCTGACCTGCAACACTGTCCCTTCACCTTTCATTCCTCCTCCTCATATACCAACTGTGTCGGTCCATAACTGCCCCATTTAGCCAACTTCTTCCTCAGTGCAGGATCTTAACATGTAGGATACATCTCAGTTTTTAGCAAGATTATAAGAGACCGTTTCTTCTACTTCTGAATTTCTCATAAGTTTTACTTGTTCGGCAAACCTAAAAATGATTCACTGTCTGTTTGAAATGATTAAAAAACACAACTGCAACTGTGGAGATTTGCAACTGGTGACGGGAAACCACTGATCCAGGACTAAACTGTGTGTCAAGGCAGCCGTCTCTTCCTTGCACAAAAACAAAAACATTCAGCCCACAAGATGCTGGGGACCACAAGTCTTTCCTCATCTATTCATAAGCTGGGAAAAGACCAAATTGTCTATGCGATCAGCTGATCTTCAAAAAACAGAACCAAAACCTGTATTGTTTGTCTGTTTGCATTTTGAGATTTCTGGCTGTCGGATGTTGTAATCTACAACAACTGGCAACGTTTTTGATAAAACACTTTGTCAAATTTGCAAGAGAGTAAAAGTATCACGTCTTTCAAAAACAAAAACAATATTGCTTTGGGTTAGAGTTAGTCGGAGAAAGTTCGTGAAGCATATCCAACACCCGAGTTCAGAGGGCTATCTAAATACTGTCCTCTTATTAGGATCTTAGAAGCATCCGCCAGGACCTTAACAAACAACTGGTGCCGCAACTAACAATTAATCGATTCCTCTGTCAGTTATTTTCTCCTTTAATTGTTCAGTCAATAAAATGTGTGAAAAGAGTGACAAATATGAATTCCCAATATGACAGCTTCGAAGTGCACGGTCAATATTCAAAAAGATATTCAGTTTAGAAAGGGAAAATCTATCAAAAAAACTTATTGCAACAAGCATGAATCGACTGCAGCTTCTTATGCTGCTCTGCTTGGAGGCAAGGTTATCACAGGCACACACGTAGCTGACTGCAAATGAGGAAACTGAATTAATAACACGTGACATGTTAAACGAGTGTCACTATGATCGTTAAATAATTTACCACGATATTTTTGCACAGACTTTTTAACGTGTCTTCTTCACCTTTCCCCTCCGTGTGCACTCGCTGCCCTCTGATTGGTCCGCGCTTGCTGGCTATTAATTGCGCGGCCCTGCGCCCAGGTGGCGGCGTCTTGTGCGCACGTGAGCACGAGCAGCGTCAACGTTCCGGCGATGTCTCGCGAACAGGGAAGAGAAATCGTTTTGTACGTGTTCGTGGCAACTGTCTACACGTTCCAGGTGTGTCACTCGGTGAGTTTGGGACAGCGCGGGGGGGGCCGGTTTCCATCTGACCAAGTCGGAGAGTCACCGGCCGCCAGGTGGGGGGAGGATGAGGGGACGTGGCCCTCGGCCGAAGGGGACACCCGGGGCGCGCATCTGCTCAACACCAACCCTCGGCCGGCTGCCTCTGCCGCCGGGGAGTCATCCCCGCACGTCGTCGTTGTGCGGAACCATGGTGAAACTGGCAGCGACGCTGCGCCCAACAGCTTCTGGACTGTGGGTGACGTCAGCACGGATCTCAAGGCCTCCGCTCCGGACAGTGAAGACGGATATCAAGCAGACTTCACAGGTTGAAGATGCTTCAAAATCAATTGACAGGGGTTGGAGCAGCTGCGGTTAAAACAATCTGTTCTCCTTAACTTTTTTTTTTTTTTTAATTTCCTTGCTGCTCAATGTCCTTCAGGGATACACGGAGTCCAGGGGAAGGTTGTGGGTCCATCAGTCGACTCCGGTCCACACTTCTCCGAGTGGCTGGCCATGAGGCCTTTGGTGCAGTGTGATGAGAATGTCATGACCTTCACTGCTTCAGGGCAAGGCCTCACACACCTATTGGTGGACAGAGGTAAGACCATGCCAGGACATTGTTACTTACGAAGGTGGCAGGGGTGTTTAGGACGAGTGCTCTTTTCAATATAGGTTAAAAGGAATAAGGGGGGAAAAGTGAATTGGGGAAAAGAACATCGTCTTGCAGGGGAACCTGCCTTTCTTTAAAAGGAAATTTAAAAATAAACTAAAGGTTTCTTGTTTCACATGGCAAAGAGATCAGATTCAATGCATTTTTTTTAAAGGTTTAACATTCCTGGGCCTGTTAGCAACTTTTCATATGCAAGTAATTAAGTTTATTTTTAAATAGTGAGAAATTCCTTGGAACACAAGATAAAGTTATCACTGCTGAACAGTCTAAAACTCCAATATATTTAAATATAGTAATATAAAATAAGAAGCTGCTCACTCTTGTGAGTTGAAGTCAAGTGAACCAGCATTTGATAAATGCGTAAGCCATCAATGTTTTTATTGAAATTGTATTGTGTTTATGTTTTTTGTTGATCAACTAATTGATCAATCGTCCAATTGTTTAGGTGCTAAAATCATCGGTTCAATGTTTTTTTCTTTTTTTTTTTTTTTTTACAGAGGCCGCGTCTCCCATCTCTCTGTCCCAGTTACCTCCATACTGTGGGTACTCGGTGAGGACTTCATGGAGTGACCTTGAGATGATGGCGCCCTATGATGCCTGTTACATTTCACAGGAGGTACCAGCGGCACCTACCTTTTATTTCCACCATAAGCTGTTGCCATGCCCTGTGATCATCGCCATCTTGTTTTTCCTTTTGTCAGAATGACAGTTATGTGTTGCCCATGTTGTGGTGGGGCAATCCTCTGAAGCTCTCCTGCCCGGTGCAGCTGTCCTCTCCTGCCCGTTCTTTCTCCCCCACTACCCCTTCAGTCTTCTGCTCCCCCTACGGCATGGCGGTGCAGATACGTGGGCAGGAGCAGGATGTACCAAGGCTGGGAGTCATAGGTATGTTGACTCTCATGGGGCTTCTAATGCTGAGCTGTTTGATTATAACAATTTTATTTTGTGTTTATATTCAAGTCTAGATTTAAATTTGTCCAGGCCTGTACCTCTCAGAAAAATAGTAAAAAAAAAAAAAAAAAGCTCTTCAGATTTAAATTGAGCAGTTTAGATTTACAAAAAATATTTAAATGAACCCTGAACTCTTTCCGTGTAATTGCCACTATCATGCAGGTCTTTCCAGGAAACTTCCAAGGAAATGACAAACTCAGTTTCTCTCAGTACTTAAAGTAAATAATTACGGTTTAATTTGCCAATGCTGTTTGAAAGCCGTCTTCATGCTGCCCAGAATATAATTCCTTTTATACATTATTTAATTTGTTAACAGATGAGTTGTCAAATTCAAATATACCAAATCTAAAACTCTTGTATAAAGTGACTAAAACACAGACAACATAATCTCAGTATCATCAGAATTGTATTAACAGAATGAGTTGACTTCAGAAACATGTCATCTGCTTTACAGTGAACGGAGGCTGGAAACCATTTTTATCTGAAGAGTGTGCTCATCTTGTCCACTCCAGACCTGACGAGCTCAATTTCTTCATCTCTTACGGAGCCTCTTGTATCCCGAGAGGGGTAGGTTGTCCAATTTCAATGCGTCATTGTGGCCAGTTGCTGGCTTGTACCATTTACGTTTTTCTTTTTGATATCTTTTAACAGGAGGGGCTGCATCTTCAGCTTGTATTAGACGATCAGGAATATATCCTCTCCTGTCCAGTCAATCCTCAGTTTCACCACATCCCAGATCCTGTTAGCCCTGCACCCACAACCCATCCTCCTCCCCCTCCTCAACCTCCAACCACGGAGTGGGCTCCTCAACTTCCACACTACCCCAACTACCCATACCCAGGGCTTCAGTACCCCCAGCTTCCCCAGGTCTACCCTCCTGGCCCACAACCTGCCCAGCCCCCCAAGCCCACTCCAGGCAGTCCTCCGGGGGCCCAGCCGCAGTCCCTTCACCCCATAGGGCCTCCCAAGTTGCCCTACTCTCCTGGAGAGCACCCAGTATACCTTTTCCCTCCTTATCCGCCTCCTGTGGTGGAACAAGCTATATCTACCCCAACTCTTAGCCTAGTGCAGGGCAGTCAGTCCCAGCAAGTTTCTAAATTACCTCCTGGCCCTCCTCAGTATTCATCTGGACTCTATTACCCCCATGTGCCATTCTATTACCCTGCAGCGACACCAGCCCCAACCGCTGCAGCTACTGAAACTACTACTACTACTACTCTTCTTCCAGATACCCAGCCAAACGCATCTCCTGCAAATCCTTATTACCCTCAGTATTATCTTCAGATGCCTTACTATCCTGCACCCACTGCAGCACCCGTGACCCAGGCACCCGCTCCTCTCCCCCCACCAAAACAACCTGTGGTTCCACAGCACCAAGTCAGTCCATTTTATCCACCTGGTTCTCACAGCTCTTACTATCCTTATGGACCCGTTTCCTACGTAAAACCCGGTCTTGAGGCGCAATCACCCTATTCTTACCCTTATTATCCTTATTATCATCCTTTCTACCCACCAAACTACCATCCACCGTGCCCTCTTGTGCCTCAGTATCCAGAGATTCAAACACCAGTGACCACAAAAGAGCCTTTCACCACTGCCTCCACCACCACAAGTACGACAGTGTCCACCCCAACTCAGCCCACTACTCACTTACCTCATCTCCAGTGTTTCATGGGGAGGATGGTTGTCTTCCTACCTTTTGCTCACCCGGACTCCCTCCAGGTCCAAGGTCAGTGTCTGGTGAAGTATAAGAGCCCTTTCTGTTTGTGAGAGGTTTGGCTTGTCAAAAAAAAAAGAGCCAGATGTGGAAAATTTTATTTGTCGTTGCCTTTTATTTATATTAAACAAAAACCTAAACTTAACCCTCTAAGTTCCCAGCAAACAGGTTTTACTCTTCATCTCTCGGCAAACACCCAGTGCTTAGTGAATTCAGTACAAGAAATACATACGTGTAAAGGTTGCATCCATACACATGCTTAATACATCTGTATTTTATGATATACATTTGAATTTTTAGGGCTGCAACAAACAACACATTTCATGTACGGTCCTTATTTCGTCCAAAATCTCAATGCAGTCAATTGCAAGTAAAGCATCCTGACGGCAACGATATCAGATCTAACAGTCATTGATTCTTACATCAGACCAGACGAAGACATGGCTGCTTCTCTCCAGTGTGTCACCGCTGTGTGGGTACATGCTGCAGGTGGCCGAGGGCCCTAGGGTAATCCTTCAGTCTCCTCTGCCTGCATGCCACAGCCAGTCGCAGGTGAGATCCTCCGTAGTGCTTTGTTTTTGCCTCTGAGCCTATCATACTTATGTAACTGTTTGACTTTCACACGTCTGTTTTTAAAGAACTGAAAAGATTGAGTTTCTTTGAGGTTTAGTGATGTTCAGTGATGACAGGATGGACTGGAAAAATCATTTTAAAAATCAACTTAATCCTAAACTCCTCATCAAATGGCATCATGAAGGCCTTTTTAGTATGGTAACAAATGTTGGTATTTGATGTACTCATGTGTAAGAGTGACTTTTTACAGTACTGTGCAAAAGTTTTAGGGAGTAAAAGTCGAGTGAGGATGCTTTTGGAAACTTAATCAGACGTCTCTCCAATGGTGTTGCATGATTTATTAGAATCTGAACATCCATAGTGCCTAAAACGTTTGCAAAGTATTGCAAATAAATGGGAAATGGAGAAAATACTAAAACTGCCATAATGCAGTTCAACACACCAACACCACAAAATGCTAAATTATCTTGGATTGCTGACGCTGGTGTTTTTTTGACCATTTAGGTTTTCACTACAGCAATTTATTACACTAGTTCTGCTTTTATATGGAATACAGATGAGCTGCTCATGTTTATGATTGTTCCCATATGGACTGTATGCAGCATTTCCTCTGCATGCATCTGTGCTGGGTGGAGTTTAGAAAAAAAAAATTATAGGTTCTGTGGTAAAAACACTTTTTTTAATGTGAATTGAGCTCAACTTGCAGACTCTGTTTTGAAATATAACAGCTGGAAACCATGTATGGTTGTTCATACTTACATTATTAATCTATCGCCTTAGACCCCCGCAACCATTTCCTTACCACTGAGGTTTTGGGATCTGTCCGTGGCACAGTATCGAACTGTGGAACTGCGATGCCCATATGAAAGTACTCCTGAAACTCCTGCACCAGATACCCCACCTGTCTCCCCTACCCCACCCAGCACCACCCCCTCTCTTGTCCAGAAGCCTAAAGTCATCTGCTCCCCCCATCATATGACTGTGAAGTTCCCCGCCGGGCTCATCTCTGGAATTCTTCTTAAAGGTGTGTGTGTGTGTGTGTGTGTGTGTGTGTGTGTGTGTGTGTGTGTGTGTGTGTGTGTGTGTGTGTGTGTGTGTGTGTGTGTGTGTGTGTGTGTGTGTGTGTGTGTGTGTGTGTGTGTGTGTGTGTGTGTGTGTGTGTGTGTGTGTGTGTGTGTGTGTGTGTGTGTGTGTGTGTGTGTGTGTGTGTGTGTGTGTGCGCGTGCGCGCGCGCGCATCTGCGCATCTGGTTGCCATGCATTGCATTTTAACTTCTCTTGCTTACATTTAAATGAGGATGGAGGGGAAATTGTTTTGAAAATTGTTTTTGTCCTCATCATGCTGAGAGCTGTAATCATGCTTGTGAAAACCTACACAAAAATTGTGATTTTCCACATGTACTTTTTCAGACCTTAAAGGGAACCAGATGAGCCTCCAGGATGCCCCTAAGCACTGTGGGTATTCTGCGAGCAATGGCAAAGATGGCAAAATCCATTTGACACTCCAGCTACACTTGCAGTGCCACATGAGCTTGCAGGCAAGTATTGACTTGGATTTCACACTGAGCACATGACCTTTTGTGTAATTGACAATTTGCTTTACCTTGTTTACATTTTTTCTCTAAAAGGGTCAAATGTACATAATCTCTGTCATCTACATGACAATAAATGGGAGAAGGGAGGCTCAGCTTTCTTGTCCAGTTGTCGTCCCAGGTTCCGGCAAAGGTACATAGATTTTCTTTATATAAATTTTCATATATTTACAAGGCTATTCAATTTGCCATAAGGTGTTTTCTCCAGTCCATTCAGAGTTATTTTACTGTACGGCTGACATTTGTTGTTCTGTCCCACAGAGTGCAGCATTGCCAGCGAACAGCGTCTCCCCTGTGGACCCGCGTTTGTATCCCAGCCACAGTGCCTCTCCATGGGCTGCTGCTTCAGCAAGCAGCCCCCTGCCTGCTACTACCCCATGGATGGTGAGCTGCAGCTTGTGTTCCCACTGGCATTTTCACGCCACATAGCTTTGTGCAGTTGAGCTGTTTTGGGTATGGAAATTCAAGAGCTACAGCTGCTGGATAGCGTGATTCAAGCTGGCAGTGAGACAGAATATGAAAAGGGTATAAGATACCTTGGGTCTCATTATCAATTACCTCCTGAGATTTCTGACCTTTTGTTAATCTGACCTTTACATAACAGTGCGTGTGCATGTGTGTGTGTCCTCCTCCAGAGTGCAGTATTGACCACCACTTTGTCTTCTCCGTGCCTGCCTCCATCACTGAACCCCCTCTTTCCCCCGCCCTGCTTGTTGCTGCCAGCAACTCCACCTGCAAACCTCAGAGAGTGACTTCTGATTATGCCTTGTTCAAAATCCCAATGGATGGCTGCGGGGCACGCAGAGTGGTGAGCTTTAATGAATGAGCACCTTTCCCAGAATATTGATAAGTTGAGAAACAACTGCACCAATAAGAACTATGTGTTTGGACTGTATATCACAATTGATGATGATAGTATATATTCTTTATTTTGTCAACAAATCCTATGAAAATAACAAAATAAGTGATCCTTTGTGCCATATACCCCTGTTGTTGTCCAAAAACATTTAAAAATAAATCCTTGAGCCACAATTCTGCACTTTGTCCCACTAATGTATTTAGTATTCATTAGAACCCATATAGTAAATTGTGTATCGGATGCTCTGCTGTCAGGTGGTGGGGAAAATGGTGATCTACATGGTGGAGGTCATCAACAAGGTTCAGGGAATCAGTCTCAACTACGGCACCATCACAAGAGATTCTCCTGTCAGGTCAGACAGAACATGTTTCTTCCAATTATCAGAATAACAATGTGCTGCAGTTCTGAGAGGATGCAGGGGTTCGATTCTGACAACACTGAACCAGTTTATTGCAGGTTTATCCCTCTTACTTTCTCCAACCAACACATGAAATTGAATAGTGTAACTTACATTAACTGATCTTTTGGTCTGACATTTTTGGTTTGCAAACATGCCGGTTCCCTTCTATTAGACATAAAAATGTTCTTATTTAATTGAAGTTTAATCCTCACTGCCTAACAGACCGTGACTCCCTTTGTGAAAAGTATACTTTATAGATATCCAAGGATCAAAGTCCTGGACTATGTGATCTCAGTGTGCATTGCATTGTTTGTTGCCATCGCTCTTCCCGCTCCCTGTTTTTCCTGTCAGTTTTTATGGTCAAGCATCGTTTATGCATAGATTTCCACTACCATGTCTCTGGTTTCATCCTCAGGTTTTTGGTTGAGTGCCGGTTTCAACCGGGCTCTGTTCTGACTGTGAGCTACCTGGTTAAAACTCCCACCCTCAGTCCTGGAGTTCAGACCCGAGAGATGTTTGGAGTCCAGCTCAGGATTGCCAAAGGTAAAAGATCTTTTCAACACTAGCCAGTGCTTTGCATAACTTTGAAAATAAAATGTTACAAAAAATTTTTTGGCCGAGAACACACGTTTACTCCAGTCGGGATGAATGGAGACTGATGATTGAATAACGAATGTCATACCTGCACCCTATGAATGCGAAATCATGAGTGGGTGAAAATTGCTATCATGATCTCCCGTTATTCCATTACACCTCCTCGTGTCCCAGACGCTCAGTACAGCAACTACTACCCTCAGTATCACCAGCCCCTGCAGATGCTGCTGGGGAAACCCCTCTACCTGGAAGTGCGGCTGCTTAATGCCCCAGATCCCAGTGAGGTGCTGCTGGTGCACTTCTGTGTGGCCTACCCCCGCTCTGGAAAATCTGTGTGGGTGCTGCTTTACAATGGGTACGTTACAAAAATCTCCAGTGTGAAGCGAACATCAACACAAAAATAATGAAATGAGCAGAGAGGAACGTAGAGGTAGATTCACTGGACACTTAAATCACATTTCTGGGATTTTCACTGAAAGCAGATGACAGGGAAAGTGAAGGAAGTACATTTGTGAGACTATTGTCCCTTTTAATCCAATGTTACTCCCTAGATGTCCCAACCCCTTGGATCCAGCCCCGCACCAGGCTATATTGTCTGATCCTCGACCAACCTCTCAGCGGGGTCAGACCCGCCGCTTCACCATCAGCACCTTCCAGTTCCTTCCTGATGGTGAGTTCAAGGACCCGAATGAAGAGGTAAGGATCAGCAGACACCACTGAGGCATATAAATGATGATGGGGGGAGATATTATACACATATATCCGTATTAATATTGTTACATTAATAATTTATTTAATTAATTTGAAACATTTTACAGTCTGGACGATTTTCTATCGGAGCCTGGCATATAAAATTGCATGCGACAATATTTAACGGAGTAATTGGACATTTTTGGAAAAGCAGATATTTGCTTTCTTGTCGAGAGTTGATTTAGAAGAATGGTACACCCATGTAGCGGATAGGATATAGTAGATGGTTAACCTCGCCTAGCATAAACTTTGAAAACAGGGGGAAACGGCTAGCCTAGCTATTGTCACCTCTAATCTTTGCTCATTATCAAATTGTATCTTAAAATATTTAGTTCAACCTGAAATGTCAAAAGAAGTTGTGGTTTCATAGGGGTTATGAAGCACTGGTATATGCAAGGTTTCCGCTATGTAAGTTTTGCAGCGGAGGCCCGAGTAGATAAGCTACTGTGCCCAGACTGCTCCCCCCTGGTAATTAGTTGTTATATTAGGAAAGCAGTTGGCATGTCTAATTTTATGAAAAGTAAATGTAAACTTACTTTTCATAAAACTTGATGGAAACGGCTGTTGTCTTAGTGCGAATTCATCTTATTGTATTTCTCTACTCAGAAAAAGCATGTGGTGGGAAATGAAAACATCTACAGCTGTATCTCTAAATCTCTAGGCAGCATTCATTACAAGATGTGGAGAGGCCATTTTGTAAAGTGCAAATTCTGGCCAATTCTCAATTGCTAGCAGCTGCTTGTCATACTACATTGCACACACTCTGGAGAGTGGACGCTTCGTCTAATCCTGCTCTTCTTTCGCCTCTCAGATCTACTTCATGTGTTCAACTGAAATCTGCTCACCACGTGATGGACCTTGTGTCGAGGGATGCTTTGGCCAGTGATGGTGAGAAAAAATTCACTCTTCTGTCCTCGAATCACCTGCCGCACCCTCGTGAACTCTGGAAGATTACATGAAAACACCCATGAATGAGCCCCACTGAACTGAGCCTGAGAGCCAGTAGTGGCTGCGGTTCCATATGACAGCAGGACAATGATTTAGTAATGAGGAGGGATTTGAATTATTTATTAAGACTGATCCATTTCCTGTTTTTCAGTTCAGACATGGAAAATGCTTGAAGTTGAAACGATTATGATGATGATGATCTGGTAAGCGGAACTAGAATAGTGCTGAGCCCCTGTTAAAATGCACCAGTGTTGCGTTTCCGCCCTAACTTACTTGTCTGTTCTTGTCTTTCTCAGGAATCAGACATCACTCATTTAACTACCAATAAAGGCCCTTGAGGGACGCTGAGGGTGTGTGTGTGTGTGTGTATGTTTTTGTTCCTAAGTCTGCAGCCATTTGGTTTTACAGCAGGAAGTGGCACATCAAAAAAAGGAGGGCAGCTCTGTTTACATGAACACTTGGCCCTAGTGTTTGAGTCTAACTCAACTCAGAGATTCAGACTGGCCTTCTTCGTTGGGCTTTGTTTGGAACCCACCATAGGTTTGAGGCAATAAAATTAGATGACTGAATAATCTAACTAGATGTTTTGCATATACAGTATATATATATATATATATATATGCTGAAGTCTTTAGTATTAAAGGGTATTCCAGAATATTTCCACATTAGCTTGATCATCGTACATGCTTGTGGGCTGTAACTCAATCAAAAATCAACCCCTACTGTGCAACGTGTACCATTCTCTTTTGTTGAAATATTACAGAGCCCTGGGTTTGTTGTCTATAATTGGATTAAAAAATTAAATTTAGAATTCTGAACCTCAGACGTACTGACGACGAGGCCTCAAGATCAGGTAATATATCAAGACCCACCTTAATCAGTTAATGTGTTTTAGCAAAATTACCCTTTTTAACAGGCGGAATTATGAACCACTCGCTAAACCGTGCATAGCAGTTCAGAGAAGATGCTTAGTTGTTTATTAGGCTTTGTGAACAACAACTTTTGAAGCCTTGCAGACTTATCACATTTCTAGGATGCTCATGCAAGAGGAATAATGTTAAAATAAAAAATACATCAATTAAGAAACTTGCTATTTTGGGAAATAAACCTATAGCCTACGTGATGGGAGTTATGTTGTTTGTTGAATTTTCACTGAACTTGAAATGATGGGCCCTGGAACTGGGAAGAACCCATTAAATGGGTTTTATGCAGAGTAAGGGGTGGATCCACGCGCTCTACTGGGTGCCATTGTAGTTTGCTGTCTTAGATTTTTAAATGAGAAGATTGATACAACACGTGTCTGTTTAATAGAGGTTACAGCCAGCTTGTTAGCTTAGCTTAGCATAAAGACCGGAAACTGGTTGGAATAGCAAGCCATATTTTGTTTTGACGGTAACAGATGTTTGAAGCTCCCTAATAACAACAGGATTTGGTTTGTTTGGATACTTGTGGATACATGCAGGATTACTTCAGGGCATACAAAGTCACCATGCCAAGCAACCCAGTGGAGACAAGAAGTTCATAAAATGGTTATTTTTTTTCGTGCACAAGACAACGTACAATCGGGCTTTAGCTTGAGAGGAAGTGGTGAGCTGTTTTTGTTTCCCAGGCTAACTGTTTCCAGTCTTTGAGCTGAGCTATTGATCTTCTTAATTAGCTCTTGGCAAGGAAGCATATTTCTGGAAATGAACTATTCCTTTAAGATGGGGGGGGGGGGGGGGTTGGCGCAGTCAACCCCATTTAAACCCTTAAAACAGGATTAGGACTTCGAAAATGAGCTTTTGCTTGTATTGTAATTTGCCACAGCAAATTGCCTCTCGCGGTGGCTTTTGACCACTGGGTGTCATCCGAGCAATACAAATGCCAGAGGAACAGAAGGTGCTCCGCGCTGCATGACTCACAGCTGGGCTCGCGTGAAGACCTTGGCCTGCGCGTTCGGTTGTGCAATGACTTCGGAGTGGGAATCCGTCCGGAGCCCGGCCTGCTCGTACAACCACCAAACCTCTAACTTGATGCGATGTGGCCTTTATCGTTCAGCCTGGACGTGCGCAAAAGTCAAGATCCAATAGACATAGTTGATATATAACACATCTTTTTGGTAGAATTGTGCACCAGAAGTGATGTGTGAACGGAGCAAATCGTTTTGATCGAATGGTTCGAGGATGAAGCGTGTGAGCGCGCGTCTCTCTCCACGGGCCACGGGACCCCGTCGCGCGCGCGCGCACTGTACGTGAAATGTATGGAGGCACTGCGGCACCACTGCGTGAACCCGCACGGCTACATGGCTGCCTGGCCCTGCGTTCAGAGGGAGAGCGGAAGATAGGAGGAGGGGAATGACTCCGCCGAGAGAGTAGGAGGAGGAGGAGGAGGGAGCGAGGACGATTTCCTTTTTCTGCAACACGCTGCAAGAACACACCGGGAAACGGAGCGAGGAGGAAACACCGCAGCCCATCTGTGCGTCCGTCCGTCGCCTGCTGGTTTTTCATATTTTATTTTGGGGGGGGGGGGGAGAGACCCAAACTAAATCTTCTTCGTCTTTCCTTCTTTTTTTTGTGTGTGTACCGGACACTTGCGGACTAACATGGGGGGAAGAGAGAGCTCCTGACGAGGATTGACTTTCAGCGAACCTCTGCTATGTGTGAGTGAGTGTGTGTGTGTGTGTGTGTGTGAGAGTGTGTGAGAGGAGAAGGCGACAGGGAAGACATGTTGAGGGCTTTCTCTCGTCTTGAGCTTTGACACTATAGGATGTCGATGTGCTCTCGTTAGAGAAGAAACAAAACAACAACAACAACAACAACAACAAGAAGAGGCCAAATGGAGACCGGGCGGTAGGACGTGCTCAGGAGCCGCTGTTTCGATCGGTGTTTGATTTAATTGGTTTGTTATGATCTGAAAGGACGAAGGCCTCTCGGCCAGCCCCGCAGTAAACACGTCCACGGTCAGCGAGCAGGGGCTTCACCGCGACAGAGCTTCTCCTCTGTTTCTTCTTATTCCAGGGGACACTGTTTTGTGTGATTGCGCCGCTGTGTTGTGCGCTAAGTTGAGTCTAGTGTTTGCGGCATATTTCATTTCACGCGCTGTTTAGATTAAAGAAAGAGCCGAAGCAGAGATCCATAACATTTCCAGATACATCAACTCTTATAAGGGGGGGGGCATACAAAGGCCCGGTAGATAACACAGTGAGGGCTACCTGGACAATTTAAACTCCAGAGTAAAAGAAAAAAGCCACCGGAGGCGGGACTCAGAGCACAGAGGTGCGGGCAGGTTGGATCTTTTAGACCCTAGTTTAGCTCCAGAGAGCGGGCGAGAGAAGATTTCGAAATGTTGATGTCGACCGACGTCGCGTCGATCATGCTGCCCGTGTCCCGGGCGCTCATGGACCGGGACCGGGAGCTGGACGCCATGGCCGGGCTGCACCCCAACCCGGGCGGCGCTCCCGCAGCCATCCGGGGCATGAAGCGCGGAGACCCGGAGCCCGACGCGCAGACGGCGGCCGCTCTGGTGGACTCGGCCGGGGCGGAGTGCAAGCGGCCCCGCATGGACGGACCAGGGGGAATCGGCGAGGTTGGCCAGGTGAGTGTGGGACTCCCAGTGTCCACGTCCAGCGATGCAGGCAGGCACGACTTACTACTGATGCACGACACCATTATTTATATATTGTGTATCTTATTAACACGGGGAGGACCCATCTTTCAGTTATTGCATCGTGCTTTTATTTTTAACATGCTTATTTGTGCAAATGGTGGTTGCAGTTAGTTGTGTGCAGATACAATTGCAGCTGTAGCTGCTGCAGAGGGGCCCCCAGCGGGCCCCCAGCGGGCCACCTTGTGGGCCCAGTCCAGTCCCAACACTGCAGGAAAGGCCACCACAGTTCACAGCTGGAGATTGACTGTACATGCTGTAAATTCTGTAGGGAGCATTGCATTCATTGCGACCCATGGTGGGTTGTTACTGGGCCGCTACATCGTAGCTTCCACATTGCACCCCGGGCATTTACTCCGGTTGTGAGTAGCAGCAGTAATTTGTTGCAGTCCAATTTGTATCAACTCAGGACCACAGTGTTGACTAGGTTGTTACAATGCAGCTGACGCATCCTGTCGCTTCACAACTGACACACACTGACATGAAAACAAACTTGACCTTTTGATATGCAAAAAAACAACAACAACCCCTCCAACATGTGGCATGATGCGGTGGACAACATTTGGTTTTGAACGGAAAAAGATGTCAGTGTTTGCTTGTGTGATCTTTTTGGAGTTGAAGACAAGCATGCAATCATCCAAATCCGAACAACATTGATTCTTAGACCCCTGCTTTTAGTACCGCTGTGTTTGGAATAAGATAATAATTCTGCATTTAACCTCTTTTGACCTGTTTCTTTTAAATGTCACTGAAAGCAATTTGCCATTTTATTTTCACCCCCGCTGATTCCCGAGCTGTCCAATAATTCCTGATAACGCACCGGAGAAGGAAACGCGGATGCTCGGGACATCATTATAGTGTATTATGAAGGGTGAAGCACTCCCTTTTAGAGATAGAAAGCTTTCTCTCTGCTATGGAAGCAGCAGTAATGGAGGTAAAGTGGCCTGTTTTGCTCCTGTATGGAAAAACTAAATGGATGGGTTTACATCGCCGTGCTGTCTGTGTGGGTTGACGGTATTATTAGTAAATCTATGGTGTTGACAGACAGGCTTAGGGACGTAATGCACTTTAAAACAGATGTGAGAGGACGACTGTGTGTGTTTGTGTGGGAGAGAGAATCACAGATCAATAGCTTCAGCACCTAAAATGTATTGAACGTCAGCTGGCTGGAAAGTCCGGATATGAGAGTGGGAGAGATGCCCCCTCCCCCTCCCTCCCTCCCTGCCTCTCAGTTGGTGCAGGAACAGATTTGCCCTATCACTAGCAGCAAAGAGGCTTTGTTTCCAGCTAATGGGATAACATCTCATACTGGAGGGGGCATTATAACCACACTGATCTCTGAGATCCTTATCTGAGACAGTGAATATATACAACACACGAGCTCATACATGAACGCACATGATCCAGGTGAAGATTAGAATGTAGTAGAATGTAGAATGTAAAGTCTGTAGCGCTACAATGATTAGACAATTAATTATTAGTAAGTGGTCAAAAGAATAGAGGGGGAAAAAAACGGCAATTATTTTTATTATTAACTAATTGTTGATTTGTAATTTTTCAAGCAAAATTGCCAAAAGATTCTCAAATGAATTGATTATTAGCATATTAATTTGCAGTGATTTTATCACTGTAAATTTCTTTAGGTTTTGGACGGTTGGTTGGACAAACAAGACACCGTGGACTTTATAGATATTTATTCTCTATTTTCTGATTTTTTTTTCTAAATTATTAATCAATGAAATAATCTGAAAATTAATCAATAATGAAAGTAATCTTTGGTGGCTATCCATACTGGGTGTCAGTTTAAGTTTGACCGTTTTCCACAACTCGTCGTTTGTACCTCACACTGTAATAAATCTGATCCAAGTGTGTGTATATAAAAAAACACTGTGGTGTGTTTTTATTCTTCCCGTCCTGGTGCCATCATTAATATTCTGCAAGCAAATTTGACTGTGACGTCCAATTTTCTTGCTTTTTAATGCACTTAGCTTTTCAACGAATTTCTATAAAAATGCACACACAAGCACTTCTGTAAAGCTAATCCTCAGAGGAGGGTGAAGGATGGAAAGTATTACAGAAAATCATTCCCTGGCTTTCGTGAAGCACCGCGTCTCACTTCCTCCATCTTTTCCATCCCCGATTTAAAGAAGAAAACAATAACATACATTGCCGACTTCACGGCAGGAGTTGAACTCTGACCTACAATTCAAGCCAACACAATGGGGTGTGGTTGTGGCAAAGAGCAATCCATTTGAGCCGCTGCAGCCTTATAATGGGATCTTTCCCATTTGGCCGTTGACCCTGCTGTTTTCCTCATTAGCTGGTAGGGTGTGATGTCATCACATTGCGGGGGTGGAAAGCGCTGTCAAGTCAGATTTGCAAAGTTTTAGCAGAGCAGCAATGCATGTGTAAGTCAGTGCAGCGTGCAGTACATGACTGAACGCTCTGCTAACACGGGCAAATAAAGCTAGTGGAAGAAGAAAAAAAAAAAAAGAAGCTGGGTGCCTTCAACAGAACAAGATCAAATGTTCACCACTGCTCATAGAAATGAGATGCTGACCTGGTGCTGACACCGTGTTCATCCAATATTTTGAATGTCTATGAAGCTATCTGCTGAACAAGCCAACAACGTGAGTGTTCACAAAAAAAAAATCCCACGTCTATTTTGCATTCCTTTGCAGCACCGGTAAAGTCCTGCGTTTTTGAGCACAACAGGAGACTCATAACAGCACCCTGCGTCTCCAGCCCCGGTCAGATTTTGGTAAATGTTGGGAGCAGGTTGTCGGCTTCAATATCCATCCGGCGTGCTGCTGAGCGGCCCATGTTTTGTTGTCACTCTGCGTAGGAACCGGGACTCTCTCTAACCTAATAAGGTCTTGCCTGCGGTGACAGCACTGAGGACAAATGACTTGACTAGGACATTAATGTAGGTGGATCACCCCTCTGTACTTTCATCTCAGGCCCGGCTCTGAGAGAGAATGGAAACGTCAAGAAAAGAAAAATGTGCTCTTGCTGCGAGTTCAGAATATTTATTTTGTTTAGAACTCCTGTTTTTCTGTGATAAATCGCCTGAATTATGTTTAAGGGGACCAACAGATACAAGTCAGTATGGTTCTGTTGCCAGGTATTAAAATCCGTCTCGGGTGATCCCGTCATTCGGTCCTCACTTTCGCTCTAGATGCAGATAGACACACGGTTCTGTTCACAAAGACCAAATGATGACAAATGATGACAGAATATGACAGACAGGTCCGTGCCTGCGTGCGTGCGTGCGTGCGTGTGTGTGTGTGTGTGTGTGTGGGGGGCTCTACAATGAAATATTTTACTAATTTCAAATAACAAAATTTTAAATTAAATCCATTTTGCAGTCCGTGTTAATATTGTGGAGGGCTGCCACAAATAAATCAATATATTGATATATTGGGGAAACATTTTTGGTTCATTATGAAAATGTAATGAGTCAGCGAATGCGAACTGAGTAGGCGGTACTTTCCTGTGGCCCAGGACACATTAAAGACTGTAGCCACACACAGACCACGTCCAATTACAGTTGACTTATTTGTTGCCCTTATAGTATTACTTATTTTGATTAATATATTAATTCATGTCTGATTAGCGACCACACGTTTATCTCAGCATTTGTTTGTTTTATTTCTGATTGTTATTTTTATAAATATACAACACATCAGTATGTCAGTATATTGGATCGGTATACATACTTTTTGCCGGATGTGCTGAAGAATAATAATAATACATTAAAACAATGGCAATATAAATAAGGGCATGACAATTTGAACAGATAAATCTTGTTTATTTAGCTCATCATTTCGTTTATTTTCCTTTGTCTTTTATGATTACAGGACAAGCTGAGAAAAATGTGGCCTGTAACATGCAATGGGGATTTTTCCAAAAATTTCTTAGACTGAAACAATGAATTACATAATTTTTATGGGAAATTAATCAATAATGAAAAAAATCATTAGTTGCAGACATAAACCCATTTAAGATACAGTGGCAGTCTGTTCACAGTTGCATTGTTCTTCCTGCAGACTCGATTGTTTTCAGTGCCCTGAACACTCTACTGTAGTATGGTTCAACTGAATGATTTAATGTATCCCTGCTAAAAAAAACAAATCCAGGCACCAGCGTTGGTGCCCAAAGTCCTGCATCAGTCTCTAGTTTCAGCTGAATGATGTTTTGGAGTAATAATATTCAGAGTAATCACGATGGCCAATTATGCTGCACGGTAAATAATTACAAGCAAATGCAAATTCCCTCCTATCAGATCTGAAATAAATTGGGGGATGAAATCACAGTTTTATCACGTGCAGATCCGGGAAGTATCAGTTTGATTATGTGACACAATTGCTGGCCGATGCTGCTGTGTGATTATGTTATGTAAGAACTGCCGACTGCAGCCTGCGTCTCCCTGAAAACACACGTGTAGGTTTACTTTGGGAAGTTGAAGGGATGTGAGGAAAATTGAGGGAAAATAAACCTCACTCGGTCTTGGCCGCATGTCTTAGAGGCTTAGCACATAAGTGCTCTGCGGATGAAATGGATTCACATCCTCGTGAGTGTATGGAGTGCCCCTGCTTTGCTGTTAGGTGGGATGACTCTCAGAGCAGTGAAATGTGGTTCCTGTTCTTGTCCTCCTCAGAAGAGCAGCAGTCCCAGAACACGATGGGAATAGATAGGAATACGTCTTTTTGACCAAATTAGACAACACACCTAGACACACACACACACACACACACACACACACACACACACACACACACACACACACACACACACACACACACACACACACACACACACACCTACACCTGCCACAACCTGTAGTTATGAGCGAGGACTCCGCTGGGCTCATGTGTAGAAGGGATCACAGTTGCCTGAAGATGGTGTGAAGGAGGAACTCGGAGGTGTCCGAGCTTCTCATCCTTTGCTTTTTCTCGCCCGTCCGAGCTCATCTCTCCTCCCCCTCCTCCCCTCTTCGCCATCTGTTGACTTCGAGTCATTTTGTTACTTTCTCCCGATTGCTCAACCCGGTCTTCCCCAGCAGTTTGTTGTCTGTTGTTTCAGTCACCCTGTCCTCAGAAAGACACCGCCATCACCACCCACACACAGGAATCCGCTGCTTCATTTGTCACGGACAAATAAATTGCCCCAAAAAAGAAGGGGTTGAAACATGACTCTAACTTTAATAAGTAGGAGGAATTTGTCTTGTTTTTCATGCTCTCTGCAAGTGACTGTGGTTCTGATGCACGCTCATCTCGAGCAGCCCTCCCTCTCTCATTCCTCCCAGTTCCTTAAGGAAATTAAGCACATGACTCCGCTCATGTATGAGTCATTGTCTCTGCTCCCTCCATCTCATTTTGTGTTTCTTTTCTTTGCTGTCCATTTCCCGTTGTATTTCCAGCTCTGGTTCCCTCGCCAGTCTCTCAATCAGATGAATTCCAGATGTTCCTCCTTCACTTTGACACTCTACACTGCCCTACTAAATCTGTATTTCTTGCCTAATTTTTAGTTCTTTAGTTTTGTTTGGATCTTCCTCCTTCTCCATACCTTCAGTTCCTTGCATCTAGAGTTAGGTCGTAAAATAAGGTTTATACTTTATTCATGTTATTCAGGCCTCTAAGACGCGATTCATTATTTAGAGCTTCTACCTCCCAAAGTCAGTTCACTAAGTACATTTTTGGCTGCGAGATAGACACACAACAAATGGATTTTTCAATCACGAGGACGCTTCCTTCTCCTCGCTCCCCGGCCAGGTCTCTTGCATTTGGAAACGTTGTGCTCAGTTTTGGTGAAATAGCCCCATGGGGTGCAGAGTTAGATGGCTACAGTATTAATCAGGCAAACTCAAGCTGCGAAGCGTACAGAGCAAAGTGTTCCCCCTAGGGACAGAGCAGACGAGGGACATTGGTTCCAGATGAAAGGAAGATCAGGGAGAAGGACAGGGAGAAGAGGGAGGAGCTGAGTTGTTTTCTAATCTAGTGATATGAAGCCCGAGACAGGCAAATCTGTTTTCCCCTTCAAAGTGTGCTGTAATAGCTGTGAAAAGCTCCTTTTTAATGGAATACATTAGCATAAAAGCCGGAACACAGCATACTGAGTATAAATAAAGTGAGTTACAAACTATTTTAGGGACCGGGGACATGATTTATGTTTTAATATCTGGCTCCAAACAAAACGAGTGTGTTTTTTTTTTCTGCATCTTGTTTAACTGTAATTACTCACCAGCTGTTTGATGTATCCATCTCCGAGTCTACGCAGCCAGAACATTGAGAGGAATGCGTCGGAGATTGCATCAGGGCTCACAATGCCATTTCACACCAGTGGGCTTCATTCTCACTGACACTCCTGACCTATTTATGATTTAAGAGCCGGGGTGAGACACTTGTTCTTTCTGCCCGTCTTTCATCTCCTGCTCGCATGATCCCACTCGCCCCCGTTATCGCGCCTTTACAAGCAGACAAAAGATCCGCTGGGTGGAAAACTCCAGAGGAGATGGCAGGAGTGTGTCACACTGGAGTTAATTTGATTGGGAGTCGGCAAGACCAGAACTGCAGAGTCAAATATAGAGACACCACTCACTGGGAATAAAGATTGAGTAAATAAAGGAAGCAACAATCCTGAGTACAAGATACTGACCATGTATCCTCTCTTTCAGAATAACGACCCTTTGACCCTTGGTTACCATGGCTACCCGTCTCATAGTCAGGTAAGGACACCTTCTCTACACACAAAATTGTACAAATTCATATTTATTGATATCCTGCCATCCAATCCTCTGCTTCTGTCCTCTCTGTATACAGTGTATGTATATATATATAAAGCATTAAGGTGGCTCAGTGAATCTCTCTAAACCACAAGGTGGGGGTGTAGATTATAATTTGTTAGTCGTGTAGAAGAAGACAATCCTCCACACCCTTCACTCTTCCAGTCAAACCCTCCCACTGCCTTTATTTCTTGAGTCAACAATCGGCAATATTAGTAATCATCATCGTTTCAGCTCGAAAGAAAATATAAATTTTTCTTTTAGCAAAATTAACATAAACATGCAAATATCCTTGCTCTTCTGCCCACAAACACAAATGCACATCAAAAAAAAGAACAAAGAAACCAAACAGAACCGGTATTACATGGTGTGTGTGTGTGTGTGTGTGTGTGTGTGTGTGTGTGTGTGTGTGTGTGTGTGTGTGTGTGTGTGTGTGTGTGTGTGTGTGTGTGTGTGTGTGTGTGTGTGTGTGTGTGTGTGTGTGTGTGTGTGTGTGTGTGTGTGTGTGTGTGCGGCGTGCGTGCGTGCGTGCGATTGCAGGCTACAATCTGTTTACTCTTGTTTGTATTAGCCTGCTGATTGTGTTATTGGACTGTTCAGTTTATGTGGTTAATCCTTAGATCATCCTCCGTTCATCCACTCATCCTCTCATGCTCTGCCCATAATCCCCTCATCCCTTACTCTCCGTGACGCCCAACAACCTCTGGCTGCTTATCTGCACTCCATCGGCCCTGGGCCTTCACTCGTACACTCTACATTTGCTTGAGGATGAGGGTTGTTTTTTTCCCCTTGACTGTCCTGTTCCATAGCCAACTAGACAGTTTTTTTATTTCACTATAAGATGATGCAGCGTTGAACGGTTTCCTTCCCTAATGATAAGGTTTCAAAGAACAATCATAGTGTGACTTGTGTGAACAACTCTTGTCGGGATGGAAAGAAGTCAGTCGAGGGACTCCTTCAGGGTCTCACAAGTGTGAACTGGCTTCTGACCAGGTGAAAAAAAAAGGGCAGGGGAGGAGGAAGAAAACAATGCCGGGCAGCGTTTGCTCCCACAACACCAAGGTGCTAATCTGTCAACAGCAGTGTGAGAATGATGTGATCGAAGGCTCCTGAAAGGAAAAGCCTGGAGAGCAGCAGGAGCCTGATGTATGAGGAAAGAGCTGGAACTTTGCTGGAATTATCTGTCGGTTGAAGTGATGTTTTCATATACAGGAAAAGCATCCGGTAATGGTTTTATTCAAACATGGCAGGACGTACAGGGACAGAGCCAAGAGCTCGTGGTGGTGCCGCGGAGGAACATCAGTAAATTGGCAAATAAATGAATTCTTCTGGATTACAGGCTCACAGGCTTCATCAGTGATAAATGTTCAAACTTGTTTTACTGTTGAAGCCTGTTTTAAATACCAGCGTGATCATGAAGGAACCTAACACCGCTTTTCATCTTAATAAATGTTTTCCATCTATTTCATCATTTATTAGACAGAATATAAAATTCTACTGCATATTTTCAGGCACCCATGCATAATTAAAAATGATGATAGGCCGCAACTGTTATTCAGTTGCCGTTTGCTCACGAGTGCGATGTTACGCATTGGGCTGGATATTTATACTTTAATTATAAAAAAATATAATATTTAATTATATTATAATTTTTTACATAATTAGGAAAAATACATGAAGACAATTATTTATGGACTGATAAAAAACGTACAGCCCTCTTGTAAATAGTCTAATTTACAATGGAATATATTTTGGTTTACAAAAATCATTTTATATTCTGCATAAGAAATTATTATTAAGTGAGACATTTATTTCAACATTGCGTCTGCTGTAGCCTTAGCTGCTGCAAAGTTCTTTATTTGATCCACCAACTGCTTGATAACTCTGTTTATCTGTGGTTTGGTGCTGGGCAGGTCTGTGTTTACGGAGTGTATCTGTACTTGTTTTGTGCTGGAAGCAGCTGCTGACTGCTGCCACTGTGAAGTTGGACGCTACAAAACCAAAACGATGAGCTGAAAGATGCTAAAATACTTCATAAAGCTGAGGGGAGCTGACTTGTGCAGCGATTAGAATTATCATTTTATTTCGACAGTTTATTATAATTTGATTCAGACCTGAGCTGTGTTGGAAGTGTTTTCACCAGGTCGGTCGCAGGGATGTTTGTTGCAGACTGGCACAGAAAAGGACTCGTATGCTTATTTAAACATGAGACAAAGATGTAAAAATTGCCAGCACATTTACGTAAGATGGTGCACATCTGAAAGTGGCGAGCGAGGGAGAAGGAAAGTCTTCCTTTCCTTTCCCAGCGGTGCCAGCAGCCCCAGTTAAATCACCTACATGGAGAAAGAGAACAGAAGGAGAGAGAGAGAGAGAGAGAGAGAGAGAGTGGGGGGAGGGACTGCGACACGAGAGAGAGGCAGGAGGGAGGGGAAAGTTTGCAGGTGTGACAGAGGCAGAGAGGTAGGAGGGGGGAGGCGTCAGGCTATCTGGGTGAGAGAGGAGGGAGCCTGGAGAAGAGACAGAAGAGATGAGCAGGCAAGGGCACAGCAGCAAAGCAGAAGGCTGGGGGTAGAGGAAAAAGCAAGGAGCGAGTGGGAGAGGGAAAGAAAAGAGTGTGTGGGAGACAAAATAGACAGAGAGAGAGAGGGAGAGCAGGAAAGAAAAGAAAGAAAGCAAGCAAGTAAGCAAGCGAGGGAGAGTGACAGGGACAGAGGCCAGCAGAGGAGGAGGAAGGGGGGGGGGGGCGGGGGGATGTGGCGGGGGGGTTGGCAGGGCAGACAGAGCGAGCGGGGGCAGAGAGAGGGAGATTTTGAATCTGTGAGACAGACAAGAGAGACTGAGCTGGTGAGGTGACACAGCCGAGGAGAGGGAGCGTAAGCGAGGCAGCGTGATAAGAGGAAAGGAGAGAGGAGCGACGACAGTTGGGAGTTGTTGCACAGAGTACGATGATGGGACTGTACTATCCTTCCCTGTTGTCGGTGAGTGTTTATCCTGATATCTTTTCATATCCTCCCGCTGTGTATGCGTCCGCTGCATCTCTCCGGGGCTCCACTGTACAAGGAGCGGCATCAGAGCGGACAGCACACTGTCATTGGGCATGAAATGTTAATTACAGACTAACAGATGAGGACTCTACTTGACCCCTTACTAGAGCGGTCCGGTCAGGGCATTTCAGACTCCTGTCAGGACTCGGCGGCACAGTTGCTGCAAGGTATATCAACAGTGGAACTCGTGTAGTCGGCGCAGATGACGGCAGGATACAGGCCGGAGGTTTTATCGCCACAGTCGAGAAATTCGCCATGGTGAAATGCGCGAGTGGCGATGTATTATTGTACGCCGTTGTTGTGGCATCTGTGCTCCTGCCCCGAGCTGGAAGCGCACGCAATCTGAACATCAAGAGCTGTTACTGGCAGAAACTGTGCTCTGCCATGTATTATGTATGCTCTGGAGAATCTTTATGTGAATATATATATAGGATGGCGTGTTAGTCTGTACAGCTGGGTGGAGCAGCCTAGTGTGTTGCGCCTGCAATAAACTCTTTTAGATCTTTCTGAGGCAAAAGAGTGGAAAGAGTGAAGGAACAGGGGGGAGGAGAGGTAAGTAAAAAGACTTTTGTCTTTATTGCCCCTGCAGCTGTCGCTGTACATCGTTCAAGCCTGTGAGCGAAAGGGACAGGTGTCCGCAGAACAGTTGTTTCTGTCTCTTTTTTTTTTTTACTTTCTTCTCTCTCTCTCTCTCTCTCTCTCTCTCTCTCTCTTTCTTTTTCTTCCTCCCTTCTGAATCTCCGCTATTCAACTAACAACACCTCCTCACTGTAATTTTGTGTCGCACATTTCACAAACACACAGAAGCTCAAGCACACAGTGGGCTGCAAAGTTGGTGCACGAAGTGTCTCGTTCATATCATTACATTTCATTTAGTGTGAGTCAGGGTGTGTGTGTGTGTGTGTGTGTGTGTGTGTGTGTGTGTGTGTGTGTGTGTGTGTGTGTGTGTGTGTGTGTGTGTGTGTGTGTGTGTGTGTGTGTGTGTGTGTGTGTGTGTGTGTGTGTGTGTGTGTGTGTGTGTGTGTGTGTGTGTGTGTGTGTGTGTGTGTGTGTGCGCGTGCGTGCGTGCGTGCGTGTGTGTGTGCGCACTTCTCGTGTCAGCTGTACCTTGGATTCCTGCTTTCTTTACTGTTTGACCTCTTTTCTCCCTCCTCTTGCTCTCCCTGGGGCCGTGGCAGCTGTTATCTCAATGTTTTCCTTTAAGAGACCGTGCAAGAGAGGGGGATGGGTTGGAAAAGAGAGAGAGATAGAATTGGAGAAGGAGAATAGAAAATTGATTTATTTATTTAGGTGACTGGACACTCTCGGTCAGTTGCCAGGGAAGCCCGCGGACCAAGAAGCTGAGGTCACGCAGACAGGGGGACGCATGAGTTGAAAGAGATGGGGAGCAACGTTGAGACGTGACAATGTTTTAGGTCTGGAGGGAGATAGTTTGCTCAGTGACGCAATTTCAGACTGTAAAGCTGACTTTGCAGTTTTGCATGTCTGTGTAAGGGTTTGCAGTCGGCTCGTGGCAGGGGTTATTTATTAGTCGTTTCTTTTAGACTGTTACTTTCTGCTAACATTTTTGGCCTGTGCAGGAGAGAGTTGGACGAGCAGATCGGGACTGAAATATTTTCTGAAGCCCCACCTAGGCGTGCGCCCTGAGGCAAGGGAGAGACGCCTACCTGCTGCAAAACTATACACACTGCCACGCTTGCAAAAAACTGTAAACGGATCGTGAGGATTCACCCACCCCAACCAATCTCCTCCCCCTCCCAAATCTTGTTATTGATTCTTTTGCAGGGTTAACAATAATGGCCGTTAAATGATCCCAGTGAGCCGTGTTGCCGTGGCAACTCGCATGAGTCATTCATTTTGTACAGATTGTTAGATGGTTCGAGGCGTGAGGAAAACGTCGATGGGAGAGCCATGAGAGGTAAACACCTTTTGCACTCTGCCTAAAAAAAAAAAAAAGGGATAGTTTTGAAAAACTTGGAGCTGCCATATTCGTTATGCCTCCGTAGCAGCTATTTACATTTCTACTAGCTCTGAAAGCTCTCGCTGTGAGGCATCTGCATGGCTTTCAAAAGAACCTGCCTTTGAAATAGATAGGGATTGCCCTCGCTGACTCTTTGGTGCTGCGGTTGACAGTGACAACACTGTCCACCGGCTTGAAATACACTGGGCAAACGGACCATTATTGAAGAGCCCTTCCTGAGCACTAAACAAGACAAACTTGTTTCATGGTCATAACTAATGTATTGAAAGAGGCGTGTCCATTTTGTGTAAATACGTGTCTGCCTGTGAGTTTGTGTGCTCACCTGCATGTGTTTGTCTGGGGGTGGCCTACACGCTTCTAATGAGGAGTAAATGTGGACAAATAATGTCATCATCTTTTGTCTCGGGGTGTTTATTTTTCATTAAATTCTGCAGTGGGCCTGAACTGACCATTGATGCAGCCAGTGAGAAGATGACAGGAGCAGTCAGTGATCATGTGTGAGCTACAGGCCTGTGCATGTGTGTGTTCCTGCATAAATGTACAGTAAGGTGAAGGGGTGTCTCCCAGACGTGGCTTGTGCAGAAGGGGAATCATATGTGACACCCTACAAGGAAAAGGATGGGGGGGTTGTTGGGAGGGGTTTGTTTGACAAGCAGACATGTTACCCTATAAGGAGATGGAGATGAGTGTGGGAGGAGGAGCCCGGGCACCACTGATAACCCGTTGCTATGAGGAAAATTGGCTTGATTGACATGTGTGGGGGCGGGACGTATGCGAGGGTCCCGTCTGGATTTTATGAAGCGTAAAGAAGTGAAGCACACAGCAGAGAGAGTGGGAGGATAGGGAGAACAGCAGCAAGAGGAGCGGAGAGGAAGAGCAAGAGGGGGGAGGAGGAAGAGTGATGGAGGAGGAAGAGGGGCTGACGCAGGATGGAATAATTTAACAAGAGGGTGTCTCCTGGCTCATCGGTATGCCGCAGACGCGCCGTAAACGATTCTCCAGCTGTTTGCAGCTTGGGTAACACCAGCACAGAGTCAAGAGCCAGGATCTGAGCGGAACACACCCCCCCCCCCACAGTTAATATGATTATTGAGGTAAAATATGAGCCCCTGCGAACAGTATGAATCACATTTTCCATCGTCAAGTTTGTTGAATTAGGCTATAGACTAATGGCTCAAGGCCCGAGAAAGTAAGATCCTGAAATGTCATTATTCATGTGAAATGACCCAGTGCTGCCCTAGTTAGCTCTTAGCCATGTTCCTCTCCTCTCCTCTCCCCTCCTCTCTCCTTTCCTCCTCTCCTGATCCTCTCCTCTCCTCTCCCCTCGGCTCCTCTCCTCTCCTCTCTCCTCCTCTCCTCCTCTACTCTCCCCTCGGCTCCTCTCCTCTCCTCTCTCCTCCTCTCCTCCTCTACTCTCCCCTCGTCTCCCCTCGTCTCCTCCTCTTCCCTCGTCTCCTCCTCTCTCCTCCTCTCCTCTCCTCTCCCCTCTTCTCCTCCTCTCCCTTCCCCTCCTGATCCTCTCCTCTCCTCTCCCCTCGGCTCCTCTCCTCTCCCCTCGGCTCCTCTCCTCTCCTCCTCTACTCTCCCCTCGTCTCCCCTCGTCTCCCCTCGTCTCCTCTTCTCCCCTCGTCTCCTCCTCCTCTCCCCTCGTCTCCTCCTCCTCTCCCCTCGTCTCCTCCTCTTCCCTCGTCTCCTCCTCTCTCCTCCTCTCCTCTCCTCTCCCCTCTTCTCCTCCTCTCCCTTCCTCTCCTGATCCTCTCCTCTACTCTCCCCTCGTCTCCCCTCGTCTCCTCCTCTCTCCTCCTCTCCCCTCGTCTCCTCTCAACTCCTGTCCCCTCCGCTCCCCTCCCCTCTTCTCCTCCTCTCTCCTCCCCTCGTCTCCCCTCCCCTCTTCTCCTCCTCTCTCCTCCCCTCGTCTCCCCTCCCCTCTTCTCCTCCTCTCTCCTCCCCTCCCCTCCCCTCCCCTCCCCTCCCCTCCCCTCCTCTCCTCTGCGTCTCCTCATAGTGAGAGTGCTGCAGACTAACACATTTTATAACATGCCCTCCTCAGACACACTTGCCGCTGCTAACTGACCCGAAAGTAAGCCAGATACAGCTACAGCTACTGCTCTGAGTCACTGACTTTGCCCGGCCAACGCATACACTTACACAACCCTTAATGCCTTAACGCCAGGGGAGTGTATTCACAAAAACACACACACGCTGACATGCACACGACATGTACACAAACAAAACGAACACACATATATGCGGTTTGCGTGTAGGGCAACACTTCTCGTCACATTCCCTCTCTCTCTGTCTTTCCGTTCTTCCTTTTTTTTAATCTTATGTGAATTTATCCGGTGGACGCTTTCGTCCCGATGCCACTTGCAGTCAGAAAAAGGCCTACAACTCCGGAGCAGAAGAAAAAAAAAAGCAGCGCACACTATTTTTGTAGATACCTAGCTGTTGACACAGTGCACCAGGTAGAGAGAGTAGTTGAGAAGCGGCTAAAACGAATCTCCTCTGAAAAGGCCAATCGTCGAACACAAATACAAGTTGTTTTTTGGCTTGTATCCCCGCTTCTATTTTGGTCTTCGCAAAAGGAGCAGCAGCAGCCGGGGTTGTCCATTCGCCTGCTAGGCTGTAGTCTGCTTCAGTGTGTGAGCAACAACAATGAGGAGGATGCTGCGATGTGACAGAAATACGATTTGGTTTGTGGTATATAGACTTGAGATAATGATATAGGAACATTGCAGCCGAAATCGAGACAAAAAACGGGTTCCCAAGTGTGCAGCATTAAAATCCAAGTCACTATCATTCTGTCTGAGTTGCATCACAACTTGTCAAATCCAAGACTGACTCATCTGCAGTCGAGTGAGCCGTGTCATGAGTCATGAATGCTGGGACTGGAGTACGACAACAGCCGAGCCACGCTGAACATCTGAATGCAGAGTAGGAGGGTAGTTTCCCAACTAATGTGATAGAAGGTAGAATTCCGTGCTTTCAGGGCAGTGCTGTGGGATGAATGCTAATGGCAGCATGCGGGTAATAAAAATGTGTGTGCGCTAAATAGTCTGCAACAAACTCGTGGGCGGCCCAACAAAACAACAGACAGGTCAGCTTTGCCATTTATACAGACTTACTGCTACCAAGGCTTTTTTAAAAAAAAAATACTTTTTGAAGGCTGTTTGAAACTTTTCCTCTCTGCAGAAATGTTTCCGGTGAATTGCCCCCTTCTCCTTTTCCCATTTCACCAATTGACCAGTGCTCAGCGATCTACTTTCCCTTTTTTCCCTCTTGACCCAGGAAGCAGGTCCAGTTTCTCCAGTTTGTCATCCAGGTCAGCTCCGCCTCCTACCTGCTGACCCAGACCGACTTGCTCCACCCGCTATCGTTTACACCTCCTAAGACGCAGTAGCCCCAGGATGCACCAACGTTATCTAGTGCATCATTTAGTGCGTTATGTATTTTGTATTTCTCCCTTTTCTGTCTGAATTGAGCAAACTTAATGAATTCAGGATGTCTCGTCTTGAGGATTGCAGCACGTTCACATTATTACCATCAGTGATTTTTTTTTCTCACAAAAACAAAGAGAAACATCTTCACATATTTAACATTTTCTGCTCTAATTTTGAACTTTTGTTAATACGCCAGGGAGTCAAATTATAGCTACTATTAACAGAAAAGAAATTGAAAAGTAATGTTTGGAAAGACATGCAGCTGGGATCCACCTAGAAATCAGTATTTGTTCAATACACACTATTCTGCTTCAAGGAAAATTAAGTTCTTGATGCTGAACACCTCGGGAAGGACCGATCTTTTGCAGACCTTGGTGTCTATTTTTGTACATATTGGTATCCTATAAGCAAAACCCCCACAAATCATAATAATGGCTGCATAACAGTCTGTGCAAATAATGAGCAAACTAGGGTAAGAGGTGTTAGTGCTGCTCCATGAAACTAAGGCAGCACAGGAAGGCAAACATGTGAGAGATATTATCATTTCCCAAAATCTCCATTTGGATGCTTGTGAACGAGATTGGAAGAGGTTCATACAGCTGCAGGGTTTAGATGAGCGGACACAGCTGCCATCTTAAACATATGAATGAAGTTAAACTGTAATCTGGCAGCCTTATTGTTCAAGGGCCAGGCACTGACGGTGGAGAACATGGCTCCTGTTCTGGTGGAGGTGGCGACTCCTCACCGGGCAGGAGAGCAGCGTCTGCAGCAGGAGCAGGTCAGGGATTTACAGTGGGCACGACTATAGAGGAGTATGGCAGCACAGTTTGGTTCTGGGCTTATAGTGTTGAGGCTGGTGATAAAACATCCATTCACTGCCTGTTATCAGCGAGGGGAGGGAGTGAGATAAGGGGATTGCTGGTTGTGATTAACCAGCTGAAATCACAGCAGGCAGACCGACCGGTGCTGCCGTCATAAAAGGTTGAGTTCAAAGCTAAGAGGAGTATGCACCAGGTACAGTAGGTTCTGATGGCAACAGGGATTTAGAAAAAAAAAACAACTGAATATGTAAATGAAGAGTAATGCTTGAAAATGTCCCAGATACGAAAAGTGTGATAATAATATTGCTATTCGAATAGAAAACATTATTGGTAGTAATGAATTTAGAAAGACAGAGGAAGCTGTGAATAAAAATTGTATTTGTAGTAAATACACATGATGGCATCATTTCCTTTGGTGTTGTGATGCCTTCGCTCACTATATTAATTATTTAGATTCACTGAATTTTAGAAGGGCGCTGACATCGTCTTAACATTTTTTCAAATGATAACCATTTATCTACTGGGAAAAATGAATTTACGATTGAAACAATTGACTATTAAAGTAAATTGCTTCCACCTGACAACATTGACTTAAATAGAAAGTTTGAATACAGGATAAAGAGATGAACTTCAAAGCAAAGATTTATGTTTTGATTGATTTGTTGTTGTGCTCGTCAACATGTCAAGACATTAAGCAATTATTACCGTCTACGCATTTAAATGTTTACCACTGATGATTTATCATTCTGAATCGTATAAATATTCATTGCAACACAGAAAGCACAGTTCACTTTTTGTTTACCTGTGTCGATGACAACACAAAGTTTCTCCTCACTGCACTCGGGTGCAGCTGCTCAGCTCTCATGTCAAAACATCGACGTGATCCGTGCCGACCGAGTGCATCCGCTGGTTTGTCACCGATTCGAGGGGCCTGGCTGCCGTGTCACAGGTGTGACGCTGAGAAAGGTCAAAATCTGGGAGACAGATGGCGTGCACACACACACAAACACACACACACACACACACACACACACACACACACACACACACACACACACACACACACACACACACACACACACACACACACACACACACACACACACACACTTTGAACATTCCCAAAGGGACAGTGATCTATTGTGCTCCTCAGATGGGCCTCGCTGCAGCCTGTCAGTCACACACACACACACACAGACACACACAGACACACACAGCTCAACCCTGACCAACCCTGACCACTGACCCAAAAATCATGGATTTTTGCATTTGTGTGTCTTGTTTTGTTCCCCCGTTTTTCACATAAACTCTAATGTAGACTTGTCGATGTTGCTGGTCCACTGCATTTGTTCCGACTGAAATATTTCAACAACCACTAGATGAATCGCTATTAAACGTTTATAGTGATTCAGCGTTTAAAACCATTTAGTCTCCAGTGGATGAATCCTACGGACTTAGCATAGCGATAGCACTGCCAGCAGATTGAGATGCACCTCAACTAAGATGGTCGACATAGTTGACATTATCCCTGCTGCATATCAGCATTTCCTTCCGAGCATGTTTTGGATGCTGACATTAGCCTTAAGCCCAATGCACCACTTTGACTAAGGGCCGTTTCACTGACGCACCAGCATGGCAGTAGGCTCTTTGTCTTTTTTCATATAGTATTGTCAATAAATACAAACTATTTTCTCAGTTTTAATTGGTTATCCAGTGCAGTTGATAGAGAGTTAGAATTAAGATCTGACAGGAAGTGATGGTTGGTTCATTTTGCCGCTGTGATCAGGGACAGGTCGTGCCTCTTCTATCAGTCATCACCTTTTATCATCCATCCCCCTCTTTCTCTCTCGTCCCCGCTGTCTCCCTCCGCTCTCTAACTGTTACCATTTAGGGTATCCATGCCCAACTGCCGACAGCAAGGAATGTGTGTGTCTCTGTGTGTGTTGTGTTTCAGCCTGTGTCATGTTTTTTGTGTCTCCACCATGTGTTGGTGGACGCCTGTATCATTCTACTACACGCGTGACATGTTGGAAACTTACACAAGTGTTTTCTGGGGGTAATAAATGTCCACAGTGCAGCTGGCCTCTGTTAAGGTGTGTGGGTGTCGCTGTGTTAAAGGTGGTTTGTGTGCAGAGGCGTGTGTGTGTGTGTGCGTGCATGCGTGTGCAGGCGTTAGACACTCGCCATTGTAAAACACTCTGAGCATGGAGACATTTGACCCTCAATAATAGATGTGGCTGCAGTGAATTTTTAATGAGTGGGGGTGTAGATACATGCACTCATTTACACACAGACACAAACTCACGGGGAAATGGAAAAATAATATCGATGCCTGTATGACTTTTTCCACAGCCAGATGTTGTACTTTACTCTGCCGTGTCTCTTTCTCCAAACAGGGCTCCCAGGATAGTGCTGGCGGTCAGGAGGGACTCGTACCCCCTTTCTCCGCATTCCCCCCACCTCCACCGCCGCCCCCCCAGAACGGCCTGACCCTGGATTACGGGGGCAGCCTGTACGCAGCGGGGGCCGTCCAGGGTCCCGTGGAAGCTGGCGGAGTGGCGAACAGCGCTGCCAACGCCGCCAACAGCCTCAGTGCCCAAGTGAGCGCCAGCCTCTCTCTCTCTCTCTGCGTGTAGCCCACATCAGGACACAACGAGTACAAGAGTGTATAGTTATATGTGTTATTGATTCAAAAAAAGAGCTGGGGTGCACCAGTTCTGATACCTCGCAGGCTACTGTCAGATACCAGTTACAGATGTAGTACTTTTTTGAATTCAGGATACATGTAGTGCATATATCAAAGATATTTTTTTGGTGGTCAACTGAGCAGAAGTATTCAATTTTCTCTGAAATGACTTAACTCAAATAAAATTAAACACTATGATGAACATTATAAAATGGATTCAGGAACAGTTATAGTTGGTTACATATACTGTAAATATAGTTATTATTACTAACTCAAAAAAGGGATTTGTGTTAAATTAGTTTAAAGAAGTTATTGAATTTTTTGGCTTGTGAACATTTTAAATGGGCTGTGGACTTTATAATAGCAATGGTGATGGTGACATTTTATTATGGCAAGAACTCAATGTATTTATTGTGACTGTTGATGTACCGCAGATACTCGCACACTGAGTCTAAAAACACAACTTGTTGTTTTTACGCTTGAACAGACAGATTGCATCGATCTTGTAAACTAACTCTCCTTGCAAGCAAGCAAATCATACATTTCCCCCAAAATGTTGAACTAAAAAAAAAGAGAAGAAGTATTGTTTACACACACATGCTTGCATCCACCACTCCTGAAAAAGAAAACCAGATCTCTTTTTTTTATTTCTTATTTGTCAGCATGAGCTCAGATTTCAGTTGCAAATGGCCTTGGAGATCAAATACACCACGCTTTTGCCATTTGCTCTTGCTCTTGATTTCAAATCACGCTTTTTTAACTTAACTTCAAAATGGGCTGTGGACTTTATAATAGCAATGGTGATGGTGACATTTTATTATGGCAAGAACTCAATGTATTTATTGTGACTGTTGATGTACCGCAGATACTCGCACACTGAGTCTAAAAACACAACTTGTTGTTTTTACGCTTGAACAGACAGATTGCATCGATCTTGTAAACTAACTCTCCTTGCAAGCAAGCAAATCATACATTTCCCCCAAAATGTTGAACTATTTTAAAGAAGGTCAGAACCTCTGCTGATAAAAAAACAGATTTCAAAGGCTTCGTCACTGCAGCTTATAGATTCACAAATAGAGACAGTTTAGAGAAGCAATTAGACGTTTACTTGACTAGACTGTCATCAGAAAATTAATCTACAACTACTCTGAAATTTTCTAACAAAAATGACAAAACTTCTGGCTACTTAAAAGTGAGTCTTTTCCGTTTGAAAGTATTTCTAAATAAAAAAAGAACATTTGATGTCGTATGATAAAAGCATTAATGAGTTACTCAAGAAAACAACATCAGTATAATTTCACATTATGGAAACAACAGCTACAACACTAACAAAACATTAAAAATCTTAGAAATGAACTGTATTTTTTATTCCTCCATCACCATCGTTGAACTTCACAACCCCATTGAGACATAATTTATTCTGCCTTCCCTTCCTTTTCTCCTCTGGGTCTCCTTCTTCTCCTTCTGTTCCAGCAGTCAGATGGGTCCTCCCAGATTGACGGACAGTCGGGGGTTGGCTCGGGAGGAGGAGGAGGTGGCGGGAGTGTTGGGGATGATTCAGATGCCAAGGGGACCCCCAAACGCCTCCATGTGTCCAACATCCCCTTCCGCTTCCGAGACCCCGACCTGCGGCAGATGTTTGGGGTTTGTAGACTGGAATGCTCTCCTTATTTTACAAAATACACCATTGTATAACAAAAACCTCGAAAAATCTTTTTTTACTGCTTATTCCCTTTGATCTTTCATACATTTTTTAAAATAGCTATAAAGAAATCATGATTTCATTTTTTTTTTAATTTACATCACAACCACTACTTGGAACATCAACTCGTCAACAAGATAAAGTCAGGTTAAAATGGGCTCTTGTGCCTGGCTGTTTCGTAAGAGGAATGTCTTTACAAATGTGGTGCATAGAAAAAAGAGCAGAGGATAGGAAGATGTTGGCTCAGTGCCAGCTCATCATGGTTGAACAGTGCTGACACCCCGTGGCAGGAGTACAGCACATGACTTTCCATGCTCGTTGAGTCGCTTCATTTTCCTCCTCTTCTCCTTTTTTCTTTTTCCAGCAATTTGGCAAAATCCTCGACGTCGAGATCATTTTCAACGAGAGGGGATCCAAGGTAGGGTTCTGCGATGACACCTCATTTCTTAAATTCATCGACTTAAATGAAGTTTAAGAAAAAGCTACTTCAAACAGTCTCTCTCTCTTCGCCCCCCCCCCGTCTTTCTTTTCCCTTCTCCACGTCGGCCCCTCTTCCTCTCGCAGGGCTTCGGTTTTGTCACCTTCGAGACGAGTGCAGATGCAGAGAGAGCCAGAGAGAAGCTCCATGGCACGCTGGTGGAAGGACGTAAAATCGAGGTAACTCACCACCCACGCTCCCCTTTTTGAAACGGTGACCATTTTTCTCCTCTGTTCTCCCTTCCATGTTCGACAATGAGAATGCGATTGTTCTGGTCGTTGGCGCGCCAGAGAAGGTTTCCGGATGGCTGTATGTGTTCAACTCTAACCCCCTCTGGCTTCACTATAGCATGGCGCAGTGGTGCCGCGCACACAGACGTCCCTTCTCGACGGCACTTCCTGTCGATGTTTATGCTGTTGTTCGTTCATGTTGTTGATGTCGTGGGCTGTCCATTGCACCTTGATCTTTAAAGCTGTGTGGTTTGCAAAGCATGCTGGGTGGAGTGGCTACACAACAGGCATGGCCGGTGAGATGTCACTGCGAGAGGCGGTCGTGGGCGATGATATAGGCTTCTGTCACAGCATGTAGGATCTTACCCGTTTTTTATTTTCCTGCTCCTTTTCCAACACCCATCATCACTTCTTCCATTATCATGATGAGTGGCTGGTTTCGGGATGCGTTTATGACTGGAAGAGCAGTTAATGGCCTCTCAGTTATTTTCCTCAACAAAAAAAAAAGTGCTTGCTGGTGTTTGAGGATACTGTTTGTTGCATGAATGGATATTATCTGGATCGGATGTCATCTTGGAGTTTTTTTTTTTGGTGCCTCTGGGTCTCAGTATTTTATGAATTTCTTTTTTTTAATGTTTGATGTGTTACGAGATTGATGCATGATTGGGGGCATTTTCCGGGGGGAGTTTGTTGGGGAATGAGACTGCCGTGAGAAATGTGGTGTCATTTCTGATGCTTCAAAAAGCTGTTTTCAGATGTGCGAGATGGATGGTAAAAAAAAAGAGAAGAAGTATTGTTTACACACACATGCTTGCATCCACCACTCCTGAAAAAGAAAACCAGATCTCTTTTTTTTATTTCTTATTTGTCAGCATGAGCTCAGATTTCAGTTGCAAATGGCCTTGGAGATCAAATACACCACGCTTTTGCCATTTGCTCTTGCTCTTGATTTCAAATCACGCTTTTTTAGAGACTTGCTGCTAAAGCTCTTCTGCATGGTCTTGAATGTCCTGCACTTATCTCTTGTCTCTGTGTGTGGGTGTGCAGAATCCAAAAAAAATAAGGAGGGTGAAGAGAGAATGAACAAATGAAGAGAAGGCTACAGATAGCTGTTGTTCCCTCTTCTTTCCATTGTGTTCGTATGTGTTGGTTCTCCTCCATCTCGCTCCACTCTTTTTCACCAGGCCAGTCTGTCTGTCCGTCTCTCCCAGTTCGTGTCCCCATGTGCATTTTATGCTGTCCACCCCTCCCTCCATATCTCTGTCCATTTCCCTATCATGTGACGTAGTCAGGTAACAGAAACATTGGAGAATGGGACCAAGTTTTAATTTTCTTGAGTGATTATTTTGTCAGTTATTTGAATATAATCTGGGTAGTTTCCCTCCCATGTTAGATTTAAATTTCTGACATTTTCCTGTTTCCATTTGTTTCCTCCTTTCTAAGCTTGTATGATCTGTGTTTGTAGTGGGATTTAAACCGTAGATGGTTAGATCGTTGTCAAATGGCTGATACTTGTAGGTGACTGTTGACACGTGACTTGTGACATCACTTCCTCTCTACCACAGAGTGGGGGTTGCTTTTCATTACCTCGTTTTTTGTTTGTTTTCAGTTTATTTATTTTTTCTCTTTTGGTTCATCATTTCTTTCTTACATATATTTTCTCTATTTCCCTGATGATTTTTGTATGTTGTTGTTGTTGTCAGTCTCCACGGTAACTGCTCGCGTGTCCTCACGCCGTTTCCCTGGCAACGGTAAGTTGTGTACACATGGCATCATCTTTGAATGACCCCTCCCCCCCACCCCATCCGTCCAAATGAAATAAAATGCACCCAACACCCAAAATGGAAGACTCCTTTAGTGACGGGAGCTTTGCCGATTGATTGACTGATTGACAGAACCCGATTGGCTAATCCTGTGATTGATCGGGGAGGTGGTGAATGAAACGATTACAAGATTATCCGTTGACCGCATGGCATTATTCGGGCCACCTGTATAACTGAATGTACTGCATCTATCTGCAAGTGCAACGACTATGACTACCACTTCTTACGCATTCATTCAAATCACCTCTCTAACTGCATTCAGCATTTAATTCCAGAGCTGTATCCTGCATGGTTTACTCTCTTTCTCATCATCTGTATGACGCCATAGAGTACTATGTCATCTCTCTGTGTCATGTGTCAGCCAATAGCTGCATATTTTTTGCACCTTAGCGGGACAGCATGCTGAAGCATGAGTGCTATGTTAGCTTTACCGGAGAGAGGATAATACAGTAGCTCTCCGTATATTGTGGTGTACTGAAGTTCTTGATTATGTGCCACTTTGTAGCCTGCAGATAGTTATAGTTGTAGGTACTGCTGTCAAGATTAAACACTCAAAACAATATGTGGATGAATAGCTTGTTCCCACAAGAGGATGTAAGCATACTCTTGGGCAAATCTACCCTTTGTATATGAAACGTACTAATTTAGCTTTTGAGGCATTTGAGAAAGATTAAAAAGCTGCCACAGAATTACTTGTTGACCCCAGCAAAGCAAAAGTGAGCCCCAGATTTAGCGACATGAGCTTTTTTCTATGATCTCTGCAGGAGGAGTCCTTGTTTCACGTTTTGATCAGTTTGGTTCTGGATGGTGTGTGTTGGTGCTTGTGTGCTTCAAGGTTTCTCTGGTGTGCGACACTGATCTAGAATGCCTGGCAGTGTTTCACAACCACGATTTGATTGGTTTATTATTTTTTTTAGGAATGATATATTTGCATCCCCCCTCCTCTGTCTTTTATCTAGACTGCTCTCTCTCTTTGTAGTCGTTCTTGCTCCATCGTACAGTTAGATCCAATGTAGGCAAATGGTTGGATGTGTTTGTATGTGTGTGCTGCATCTTGTTGTTACTGTTTGTTCATTAGAAGAATTGCACATTTGGATGGATTATTCACTCTCTCTGTCTCTCTCTTCTCCACATCATGTACGTGTGTTTTCCGTGTCTTTTCATGTGGACTGGCTCCTCCTCCTCTTCTTGCATCCCTCCATATTTCTCTTTTTTCTGTCGTTCTCTCTCCCTACCCTCCCTCCTCTTTCTGTATGATGTGTATTTGATTGGGAAGGCTGCCAGCCTTTGTTGATTGGTCTCCTGCTGCATCTGATGCTTGCTGATTGGCTAGTTTTGCTCACCTCTGGTGATGTGATGCGCTCTTGATTGGCCGTGCGTAATTTTTGTATGAACTCTTCGATTGATGTTTTTTTGCATTGTGTTCAAATGATGAATATGCAGCTTAATTCACCTTCTTTTTCCCTCCTTTTTTCTGAAGGTAGCAATATAATGGTCTTGGATTTCTTTTTGAATGCATTTGTTCTGAAATATTTTGTTGTTTTCTTTGTTCCGCGTGCCAATGGTTGCATTGTTTTGTCTGCAAAACTGCCTGACTACTCACCAGGATCCTTGTTTTCAATGTCTTTCTCCTTCAAAAGAAGCGCATGCATCAATTACCATCGCTGCTCATCAACAGAATTAACCTCTGTCATAACTAAACGTATAATGACACCTCACTCAAGTGTATGCTCAATATGAAAACTCTTAAATACCAATTGTGTGTCAGGGAATATGTTCAGCTTCAGAAAGCATAAATCAAATTTGAATATTAATCAAACTCTGCATCATTTTGATCCTTCCTCAATACTTGTGTATCCAATCAAGTGGGGTAAATTAGCCTCTGACCCCTTTTTCTGGTGTCCAGGTCAATAATGCCACAGCCAGAGTGATGACGAACAAGAAGATGACCACACCGTACTCTAACGGAGAGGGCCTCGCTGCTCTTCCATATGGTATCGCATTTTGTTGTCCTACCTATTCTCTTCAGATAGTTTTGATGCAACCAAATGATATGCAATATGGCTGAAATCAAAATGTTTGTACCACATTATGCCCAGTTTATTTACAAATACAATTTATGTCAGAGCAGTCAATTATATTGTCTGCATTAACTCAGGATTTACTTCATTTTCATTACAATTTTTTTTATCATAAATTGAACAATAGACTTTTGTAAATCAATACCATGATATCATAATAATGATGATTTCACATATAACCAATCAACATATGATAACATTGAATTGCCTGTTGCAAGTGACACTGCAACAGGCAATGCTCTCACAAATGTGCCCTGTGCGGACAAACAGTCAGGAAGCTTTATACGTTCTCAAATAAATGAACAGCAGAGATTGTTGCACAAGTTATAAAAATGTCTCTCTGCTTCAGTGAGTTTCCGTGAAGTAGTGTCTCGAACAATGTGTTGCATTCTTCTGTTGACTTACAGCTGGATGGAAGTTGAGTCCCATGGTTGGAGCGATGTACAGCCCTGAGCTCTACACAGGTACGACGACACGCGTTGTCTTTACACTTAGAAAGACGAATGGACACGAGGCGATGAGAGGAAACAAATATTAGAAATGATGATCAAGAGAAGGCTCTCCCTCCTGTCTTCATTATCCCCCCCCTCTCTGTCTCCCTCATTCAGTACCAGGGTTTCCGTACCAAGCCGCGGCAGCTGCTGCCACCACTGCTGCGACCTTTCGAGGCGCTCATCTCCGGGGTCGGGCCCGGCCCGTCTACAGTGCAGTCAGGGCAGCGGTGCCACAACCTGCAATCCCTACATACCCTGGGTAAACACGAATAAACACAACTGACAACTACACCAGTAAAGTGCTACTGATAATGAAATGTATACATACTGTAATACAATACAGTACCTCTTAAATGCATGTTAACTAAGTTGAAATTAGTGACTCATAATTGTGCATGCTGTGTGTTTGAATCAAGTTTTTATTGAGATAATGATGTTGATCGCTTGCTGAGCTGAAATACCATTTCCTTGTACCTCAGAAGTAGAAATGATATGATCCCTTAGCGCGTTGAAATCAAAATTGAACAGCGCTTGCTTACAATAGTTAGTCTCGCCGGCTGAAGTAGCAGTAGTATCACTCTGAAGTCAGTTCATTTATATACAAAGAGGTGGTATTTTCGTCTTGCATGTTGCACGGTGTGTAATAATCTCACCCTTCTTTCTCTTCTCTCTTTCACAATCTGTTTGCCACCGTTTTCTCACCCCTCTCTCTTTTTCTTGCCACTCTTTTTTGTTGTTTTTTGAAATGCCCACATGGTGGCGCATCACACCATTTTTTGGGGTTTGTTTCGACATTCCACCACCGTACTCTCTCTCTCCTTTTCCTTCTTTCTTTCCTTTCTCGCCTCTCTCTCTCTCTCTCTCTCTCAGTGTGATGGCCTATCAGGATGGTTTTTACGGTGCAGCTGATCTCTATGTAAGTATACTGCTCTCTCCCCTACTGCCTCACACCTCACCTGTGCCCCCTTCCCCCCCCTGCCTGTGGGTTTTTCGAGTGTGAAACAGCACGGACCAAACTCCTAGAGACGTGTACTTTTGGGTGTTTTGATTCATTTAAGAGAGACATTTAATGATCTCTATACCCGGTTGTAAATTCTTAAGTTACATTCGGTTTCATGCATGCTCCATTCATCTAAAACATACAAATATAGAAACACCAACAGTCAGACACACACACACACACACACACACACACGTACGTACACACTTTAGTCATGTGTTCATTCATGAGTAAACTCCTCTAGGGTTTGTCTCTGTGCATTTGTGAATTAGTTTGTACCAATATGATTATGAGCATGTGTCGGAGTGTGTAAATGTGTGTGTGCGTGTATGTATGCGTGTGTGACCAGGTTGACAATAGCTGTTTCTGTTCTCTCTGTAGACTAGTGTTTCAGGACATTAGTGGCAGATTGCCCCAGGTAGGGTTTAAACACTCTGTGTGAGAGCCAGTGTGCATCCTCCTCGTCTCCAATGACTGCGTGCTGCTAGACATTATTGACCATCTGAGATTGAAATGCCTTCTCTGTCTTCTACTAACTCACTGGATTCTGACATGGGTCGAGTTGCGGAAGGGGGTGAAAACAATTAAGTTTGAATTAGAATTCATTAAAGAATATACAACATGGAACAAAATCTCGCCAGGAGAAGTGTTTTTACATTTTCCAGGGGGGAAATTAGATGCAGAGAAGGTCAGTACTTGAACAGTGGGTCACTAAAAGAAAAAAAGAAAAGAATTCTGCACCGCTGCTAGTCTATCTATTCGATGACAATACATCCAGACAACAACGCACATTTTACACACCAACTTGCGCTTCCCTTCAGTCCGAAAACAAAGTCATCATCTTATTTTGGTTCTGTTACCTTGTTTACACCTCACAGCAACATTTGTCTATGAATTTTATACAATACGTTAAGTTCTTGAGGCAAAAAAATAAATAATATATTATGTCATTACTCACTTTTATTTGAGGATGTATTTCCAGTATTAAAAGCTTTTTTGTCATTTCAGGACATTTGTCACATTACATTTTAATCAATTCCCCTTAAGATGCTTAAAATGTGCATACACAAATATTACACATAATCCACATGTGTAAAAATGATCATGTATTAGCAAGACGGGACAGGAATAAAGAAGGGACAAATATTCATTCTATCAGCAGTTGATTCAGACCCCTTCCAGGAATCTCCCTATCTGTTTCACCTGTGGCATGCTAACTGAATCAGTGTCAGCATGCAGATGTACTTACAAGGCTGACACCCCCCCCCCCGTCCTTCCCATGTCCTCCCACCTTTTCCCCCCTCTTTCCATAGACCCCCGTCTTTCAGTCACTCTTTCCTCTCACTCTGTTCAATCTGTCCTTCTTCACATTCTTCTTTATCTACTCTCACTTTGTTCTGTAACTTCTCCTCTGTTCTATATTCTATATCACACACTATCTCAGTCCCCCCCTCCCCTCCCCCAGTCTTCCCATAGCAGCAACTGTCTGGTCCTGAATGTGGGGACATGGTTGCGACTGATTCTTTAGGGTAGAATGTGGCGGTGTTTGTTTGTTTTTGCATTTTAAAAAAATAGGTTATATGTTTTGCCTAATACACTGTACGTTCTGAGTTTGGGATAGCATGCTGTGTCTATCCGTGATTGGTCACTGGCCATGTGAGTGTGTGTGTGTGTGTGTGCGCGTTCCCTTTTTTAATCTGACTGGCTGACTGTCTTCTTACACCAGTAGTTTTTATTTTGTGTCTGTTCATCAGCTGTCCATCCAAACATAAATAATGACACAATCATCCTGCCGCCCCTTCCCCTTTCTTTAACTGTGTGTTTTTGGCAGGGGAAGTAGGGTGGGGGCACAGTTACGGGTATGAAATCTCTCTCCTTCCACGTCCAATGCGCATTGGGGAAAATAATGCACTTAAATTAACATGTAAACAGCAACGCTTATAAAGAAAATGTCCCCGGGTTAGTCATGGAGGGAGAGAGACACCGAGCCTGAGCTATATCCTTGTGAATGCTGTTCTGCACCAGATTAGCCAGTTTCGCTGACTGCTTGTTAATCTTCCACTCTCTTCTCAGCATTTTTTCTTACAAAGTAACCCTTTAGATTCACCACTAGTGTGTTAGTCTGCAGAGGAAATGCGGGAAACCGTTAACAACAGTTTTTCTCCTCTTTCTGTCCCTTCCCACCTTTCTCCTCTTTGTCTCGATGCCCTTTTCCCTCTGTCTGTCCTCCACCTCTCTCCTCCTCCTCGCCTCCTCGCAGGGCGGCTATGCAGCCTATCGCTACGCCCAGCCAACTGCGGTAGCGACGCCTGCAGCGGCGGCGGCCGCGGCAGCAGCTTACAGTGACAGGTATGTGGGCTGTTCAGTGCATCTCAGAGCCTGATCTGACAGGCCAGCACCTGCACAACTATAGGTCTTGAGGCGTTGCCCCGCCTAAACAAAGCATCGGCCAGGAAGTGAGTTTTGAAAGAGGTCTTTCATCCTTCCTGAGGTTCTAGTAGATGAGTTATTATTTTGCTTTGTACAGAAATGTATTGCTTACTTGTCTATTTTAAAAAAAACAACCTGTGATGGACTGTTTAACCTCGCAAGACGCACAAGGGTTGACCCCCATTTTGAGCTACAGAAATGAGCTTGTAGGTGTTTAAAGTTACATTTTTTAAAATACATGCTTCATATATTGCCTTTTTTTCTCGCAGCTATGGACGAGTTTACACAACAGACCCCTACCATGCTGCTCTCGCTCCTGCTGCCTATGGTGTTGGAGCCATGGTAAGTTGAATTATTATCTACTTTTAGATATTAACAAATTGAGTAAGAATACTAAAACCGACACCTCTCAATACTCCCTTACCATGTAACTTATGATTTGAATTTGAGATAAATTAAAAAATGCTCCCACATTTGTTTTAAAGATTTTAGCCACAGATCATTATGCATAAGTGCTTTTTGTGTTTACACCACTATCAACAAGGCAAGATTTAAAACTTGAAAAATCGAGAAACTAGCGCTTACAGCAACAAAAGAGAAGTTCTTGACTTGAATGAAATCCAATGGTTTGCGACCAACAGAATGTCAAACGACATGACTGGGACCTGGTGGTGGTTTCTGAAGAGAAAAACCGTACACAAAGCACATAGTCACACAGCCTATAGTGGGGTGAAGTGGGGTGATTTTTGTGCGAGGGCCCTTATCAGGTTAATTCGGCAAAATGCTTAATTGATAGTGTAATTTTAAATGCAGTCAAAGGTTTAATTCACAAATTGTTTGCTGTTTTACAGGCCACGCTGTACAGGGGAGGCTACAGTAGATTTGCCCCTTACTGAAGACACTACATTTCCAGGGAGCTCCTCTCTTCCATTGAATTACTCAAAAAGAGCTCCCTCTGTTGTCGTGGAGGTGGACTGCACCCAGTTTTAAAGTGTGGATTCAACCACAGCAAAGAAATTTCCGATCCCACCCCAGAGCAGTCCCACATTTTCTTATATATGCTACTACAGAAATAGAGGAATGCTGTATCAAAGACTGATGGATGGCCTTTACATTAAAAAAAAAGCAGAAAAAAAAAGACTTAAAATGGCCACCTTCCCTATTGCACGGCTGTATTATAGTCCCCTTCTTATTCCCTCTGCACTCAGCAGCACAAGACTCGGGATGGAACCCAGATGTTCTTCCAAAGGCTGTATGTGGATTACTGACATGTGGCCTGCACACACTCAACATTTAAGGATAAAGAGAGGGAAGCAAGAAATCGAGGTGTGCACAAAATGTTGGAGCAGTAGGAGGCAGGGAGCTGCATCGAAAGAGCATCTAAACACATCTTAAACCCGAACGATGAGTCACTAAAACGATAAAACACCCACCGACGAGTTTTGGAATACCTCCTCAACGTGGGCGGATAGTAATGATAGAGGAGTTCCATTCTCGTTGTGTTCTGGTAGGGGGAGACGGAACATGGCGGCTTGCAGGGATGATGTGACGATTTATAACGATACAGAGATCACGTCCGAAAGCGGAAGGAGGGAAGGTTATTAAAGCTGTTCCCTACCTCAAGCTTTCTTAGTCTGTGGACATGGTGAACCTTTAAACTTAAAAATAATTATGATATGCAATTAGTTTAGAGAAAAAAGTTACCAAATTATTATTATTATTATTGTAATTATTATTATTACTATTATTAAACCCTTATTTTTGTTTAACTCCGGATGTGTAGATTAAACAGTAAAATTCAGAAAATTAGCCTCTATTAAACTTATATCCCACCATTTGATGACACAACTTAAGTCTCACTTCATCCTACTCATGCACAGGATTTCACTACACGCTGTGTGCAGCCACCACTTAACACTACAGAAAGTGTAACACTACACCGAGAAACATGTTCTCGTTTAGTTTGTTTTAGATTTAGACCCAAATCTCCATCCTCCATCCTCAACCCTGGGCTTTGAGCATTTGTTGATCCTTTAATGTAGAGATTTATTATTTGGATTTTCCCCTTCACGCTCCATCTTTTATAGAGCAAAGTCCTACATTTGAATGAGTCTTCCTGAAACCTACTTTAGTTGGTAATTGTGTTTGCGACGCTGCCAGCAGCAATTACTGATCAAGAGAGCGATTCTGTCAGTGAGTAAATAGAAAATATTTAAATGCAAAACACCTTACTATTGTGCATATTTCTATACTGTTGTATTTTCAAAATGTGGCTTTTTTGGCTTTTGTTTTTGTTCCAAAGATTTGTAGAAAGCACATTTTTCTGCCGTATGTATAAATATATAATCTTTATTATTGTCATCAGAATTCTTGATAAATCTATTGCTGTCCTTATTTACTTTATTTCATCTTAAGTTTTTTATATCTCTTAGTGTTTTTACTTCCTCAGTAAGGTGCAAGGCCTTGAGCTGAGAGCGTACCTTAGTAGTGACAAGCTAGAGGTATGCATGTAACATTACCATACTTTCCCCCCCTCTCGGTTAAATATTCAGTCAATCCAGGTTGATGTTTTATTTGTTTTTCATTTGTTTTTGGTTGATTATAGGATATATTCGCATGACATTTAATTATACTAAAAATATGCAGAAAAGGCTGGATTTTTTTTGCTTTCCATGTCCACATTTTGCAGGTGATTGAGAGATTTGGAAGAAATAGGCCGGTAGCACTTTGGTTAAAACCAACTGTTTTCTTTTCTTTTTCGGCTTTTTATAAAAAAAAAAAATTGCAACACAGGCTCCTTACATTTCAGTGGCAAAATCTGTCAGCTTGGCCTTTGTGGTCGCTCCAGGTTTATTTTAAGATATCCAGTGAAATTTTAAAAGTGTTAGCTTCGTAAATATGCAGGTCAAAGGACCAGTGTGTGGCATCTAGTGGTGAAGTTGCACATTGCAACCACCCTCCCTTCCCAAGCATATAGGAGGACGTATGAAGGCAAAAGGCCCTCTCTCGAGGTTTGTCGTCTCTGGGCCACCGCAGAAATCTGGTGTCACAACATGGTGGCCGTCGTGGAAGAGGCTCTGCTCCTTATGTTGATACGAAGGGCTCTTTCCAAGCTAACGAAAACACAATGCTTCGTAGTTTCAACTGATCATGTACTGATGAAATCAAAATTATAAACATAATGTTGTTTTCAATTTCTTCCAATATTTCCAGATCCCACACACTGGTTCTTTAATGTTACAAAATGGTGGAAAAAGAGAAATGTTTTTTCAACTCAATAAGATGTTTTTTTTTCCTATCAAACGTGCTGCTGTTTGATTTTCTCATGACATTCAACATTTCTTTTTAAACTATCTTTTTAAATTTTAATATAGAATGTGCTCTGGACAGAGTAAAGGAAAGAAAAAAAAAAAAGGAAGACAATTTAGCCAAAGATGCTAACTAACAGTCCCTAGCACGCTCTGGTTTCCAACTTGAGAAGTGTAACACAAAGTACAAAGAGATGGACTTCTGGAACCCCTGAAGGCATGGACAAACCAGCATGAGTGAGTCTTGTCAAGTTAGGAAAAAAAAAAAAGTTTTGCATGAATCTTGTCTTTCATATTTGACTCCTGAGCAGCCGAGCCCAGTTGTGTTCTTTGCCCATATACTCTGTGGAGAACGACATGCAGCTAGTGGTTTTTAGCTAGTTAACACAACAAAGAGTCCAGTGCTCTTTGGCAAAAAAAAAAGTCCTGCTGACAAACAAAATGGCTGCCGCACAAAGATCCTTTTCCTGTTGTGGTTTTATTGCCACTGTATTATAGTAAACTATGTGGCCATTCCTCATAGTCGTTATGGTTTCAATGACCAGTCCTACTCCTCTGTCATGTCTAAATACCCTCCTTGACTGCCATTATGGTTTGTTTTTTGTTATTGAATGTCCATATAAAATGTTTTATATAAAAATGTTTTGTTGTGATCAAGCTTCCAGGTTTCTTTCTTTTGGTATTGTATGTATTACGCAAAATGGGTGAGCATTCGTTTCTTACATTATACGCAGACAGAGGTTATGATTATTGGATTTTCTCGAAAACGTCTCATCCAATTGCATTCAAACTTCACAGGTGTACTGCTGAGAAGCCAAGGGAGTGCAGTGTGAACCGTGAAGTATTTTGGATGAGCAGTTATCGAGGAAACCAATGGGCAGAGATCCCTATGGGTTTTGGTCTTCAACTCCAGAGATATCTGAGCTGAGGCTGATACGAGTGTCATACATTTGTAAGTATTTGGTTTAACTTAAGTACAACTAATAATTTGATTTTAGGATGATGCTGTGAAAAGGCCATCATTCATCACGAGGTCAGCAAGAATGTTAGCCAGTTGTCAAGACATTTCAATATTTCTACCTCATGGTGGCACTAGAGGAAAACCCAAGGGATCACCAAAGTTAGTAGGATGCAATATCCTGGAACCATGAATGTGTGTTTGGCCAATCAATCAAATAGGTGATGAGTCTGTAGTATGTCAGTCTGGACCAAGGTGGTAAACTGACCAACTGACATTGCCCAAAATATTGATTATGCAGATGACGATAATGATGATTCTGGCATTGATTCCCATAAATGTATACAGCGTTTGTAAAGAAGACAACATTTCTTTAGGGGAAAACATTTATTGACAGTCCTATTTGGCTTTGCTACCCAATTCCTATTGACAGTGTGCACACATTTACATTCATTGTAAATAAAAATAGAAAATATAAATATATATTTCATAAACAGCTGTACATGAAGAGGAAATAATGCCAACGAGGAGGAGGGTCATGGAGTAGAAAAGGCAGGAGAGAGGAGCGAGGTGTAAGTGGTGTACTAACACCGTTACAACAGCGATTAAACCCACTTACAACAGATTTAGTCCGTTGTGCAAAAATATTGGGTTGTGGAGAAGGTTTGTGTAATATATAATTCAATAATTACATTTTGCCATGTTTTTGGAACAGTTTTGATTGTTCATTTTTGTGCAATGTTTCCTAAAGCCCATGTGGGCCTCACACAATGGCAGATCAGATCACATCAGGTATTTTTCGGGAGGTGAAGGAGAACAGGGTGAGTGGGAGGACGACTGGGCGAAGGAATAAGTGCAGGGAGGCAAAATAGACAAATTAGGGTTTCTAGACAATTCCATATTTTGCCAGGTCGCTGAGCTCCATGTCGCCAAAGGCTTCCCATGGGCACACCACAGTGATGTCTGTGCCAAGACCCTCCATGCCGGGGATGTCATCTCCGAATCTGAAAAAAAACCCCATTTATATTACTTATTAATTGGTATGGGACTATTGGGGGTGGAACAGATTCTCATGTCCTTTACTCACCCCTTCTGGCCTGGCTTAGGGGCCTTGCTCTTGAAGGTGCGAGCGGTCCTCTGCTTGAACTTGGGAGGTGCCTTTCTGTCTGCGGGTGCTGCAACGGCTGTGTCTGCCATTTTTTAATGTGCTGAGAGAGAAAAAGAGTCAAAAGTTAATGAGTTAACCTGAAAGGTCTTACTCTCCTCCTGCAAGTCCCCACTGCCGTGCTCAGATCATCTAACACCCCCCCAGGTTGGGTCAAATTAGACTAAAGCTGTCATACAGCCCCTTAAGACCCTGTTACACAAACAGCTTTGACTATTTTTACATCTTGGCTTTAAAGATTACTCTTGTTAAAGACTGGACATCTTTAGACCAGGCTATTACTAAGTTCAACTAATAGTCTGAAGTCAACCCACACACACTGTACTTAGTCAACAATAAACTCTGAGTGTAAGGGGATTTTGCCCTGAACAACAAATTTTCATTTTCATTTTCATCTGCTTTAATTCCAACTACTTTTGACCTCTGCTGACTGTTATCTAACACAAAAGGTCAGCAGAAATGACACTGATGGTTACTCTAATCAGAAATCATACTAAAACAATCCCTATTTAGAGGTACAATAATAATTGTATTTCATACAGTGATTTTACATATCATACACATTAGCGTTGCGCCAAGTCCTTGTTTGAAACCAAGAAGGCATCAATTTACTGCCTTTTTCTCCCTTTTCTATTTTTTAAATAGTGTTCATTATTTTTAAATAGCTCACTTATTGCCGTCACAAATGCTTTTACTGATATCGCATACATATACAATTCAATACTGTCTGAGTCATTTTGTTGGTCACCATGTCAACTTCCAATGCATCAAAGACTGAAATTAATATTTTACAAATTTCCTAAAGAACTTACATCTACTTTTTAACAGACATCTACTTTTTAATCAATTCCCCACTAAAACAAATGAATACAAATTTGTGAAAGACATCACTGCAATTGAATAGATACATTTTACCTACACTAGACTTTTTAAACAGTGTTAACAAAGTTCTAAAAGTGGTAAACAAGACAACTTATAGAAAATAAGTGCAAATCTATTAAAATAATATGTTTAAAAGGAAGAGAACAAGCCATTAAAAACGTTTTCACTTTTCCAAAGCACGTCCAAGTACAGACACATTCGCCTTATATTAAAGATTGACCATAGCAAGAGCACTTCCATGATGTCTGTACATCTGAAGTCATGCTTTCCCAGCACTTTACTGTAGTGTCACTTCTGCTCCCATAACCCTGTCAGAACCATGATAATAATCACAGAGTTAAAAGTTTGCCAGAGCTCGCCACCAAGTGACGATCAGAGTTTGGTCTTACCTGATTTTGCAGTCGCGTAGATGGTTTCAGTCCAAAGTCTCTCTGCTCAGTTTGTGACTTGCTGGTGTTTGTCCAGCTCTCTCCTTATATACTCACCCTGCTAATCCCCCTGACATGCTCATACTGAATTTTCTTTCTTTTCTTTTTTTTTTTTTACACCCCAGCCTCTAATTGGCCTCGGTGCTCTATCAGATTAAGGAGGGGCTCAGAAGTCCATCCTAGTGTGTCATGACATGTGAAAACATTCTTAACCTTACATAATGATGCATCTCTGAAAAGAAACAACAAGAACCTGATCCTTCTCTGAACATAAGGCTCTTCTTGTACAATAATATATTATTATTTAGTAATAATAATAATATAAAACAACAATAATGAATCATTATATTACTCTTGTAGAATGAAATATTATACAAGAAGTGTCATATATTCAAAGAAAATCAGGTTGAGTCCATTTCACAGTTTGAAAACATTAACAGGATTGTGAAACGTCATTCTCCATCTTGAAACCAATATTTTGACAGAAAAAAATAACTATCTTTCCCATAGCTTTCATCCACATCTTTAGGTCTTAATCAGCTCTTAAATTTGTAAAATTGTATTAGTCCCAGAATGTAAACAGGTTTCTGTCGTTAAAACGTGGAGGATTCTCTCTGTTTTATCGCCCCCAGACTCCCATTTTCATGTGAGATTAAACTATTGGTGAGTTTAACCGTCAGTTGCCGTCTCGGCACGTTGTCTCTCTCTGACCTCAGTCGTGGCCATGAGACGAGGGATTAAGAGCTGAATGGTTAAGTGATCTTTATTTCTCACTAAGCGACTGATGAGCTAAATGGAGCCCAGTGCCTCGCTGCTCTTACGTCACACGCTCCGGATCCTTGTGCAGGCTTCAGCAGGACGTTTGTTTACAAAAAGAGGCGACGGTGTATCCCAGTCTTTGGTATTTTCAAGGTTTCTGGTTCTTTTCTCGAGGTTTCTCGCTCCACGAGTCCCCTAACCCTCAGCAAGGGTGTTCACACCCACGCCTCTGTGAGGATGACTGAGCGTCCAAGTCAAGGGAACTTTTGAACACTCGTGTGTGTATTACAAACAATAAAGGGCTGTGTCATGATCACTGTAATTGCTGTAAACAAACTGTGTATATAGAGAAGTCAACTAAAAGCAATACATTTACCATATCATCAGATGTGGCCTTTTATTAAATGAAAAAGCCGCATAGAGAGGCTTCAGTAAAATCAAAGAGAAATGCAGAGAGGTTAGAAAATAAGTTTATTAATTTATTTAGTTGTTAATTCATCATCATCAAGCTGTTGTCATGCCACTGAGCCTGCATTTGTCCACATATTTAACTTAAACATTTGACGGATTTTATTGAATTCAAAAGCTTCTCGTCTTCTTCTTTGTCGCATGTCATCACCAAACTACACCAACAAACACAATTGACCGACATTAACCACGACTTTGTTTTACATCCAAAGTCATTTATAACATATACAGTAAACCAATTATTCCTGTGACTAAACCCCAAAATAAACCGCCACTTGTTCAAAGTTATAAAAGTGTTCTGGAAGCAGGTGCACAGTACTTGGCCCCTGCCTCATTTATATCTCATTATCCTTCGTCTTGTCTATTTGTGGCTAATCTGGTACAGAAGAGGACCGAGCACAGTTGGCACCAAAACAATGACAGAGTGAACATCTGATTAGCAAGCAGCTCGGAGGACTTTAAAAAGGGAACAGTCCGACACAGAGAGACAGAGGACTACCACAATTGTGAAACTGACAAGCTCATCAGACAGCATCAGGAAAACCGTTTGAGGCCAACAACAGGTGAGATGACGCTGCGGTTTCCTGGACTCTGGTGTACAGGGAGCTATTGAATCATTGCTCCTATTGCTTTGTTTCGCCTCAGAGTTTTTCTCTGCTATTGCCACAGTTTCCTCACAGAGGAGAAAGGCAGACGGACAAATGGCTTTATGTGTTTTGTTTCTTGAAAATGAACTGAAATTAGTTCATTTGTACTGGTTTTGTTCATTTCTTTTCAATTCTTTGTGCATTTATTCTCTTCTGACCTGCCTGGTTGTGGATAAGCATGCCAAAGAGGAAGATAAATACAATTTAGAGAGTAATATGCTCAAAGTGGGGAGTGATTGTACAGTAAGGACAGCTTTATGAAAGGGAAATTGTTGGTTAATGGTAGCAGGAGAATTTGTAAAGTTTATCTTAATAGCACCAACAAGCAAATAGGCAATAGAAAATGTCATGAAAAGTTTTATGCCTAGATCTGTTGGATACTCACATATTTCGTTTTCCTATATTTTCTTTTAGTACCTCATCAAAATGGCAGACGTCGCCGTTGCAGTTCCCGCCGACAGGAAGGCCCCTCCCAAATTCAAGCAGAGGACCGGTCGCACCTTCAAGAGCAAGGCCCCTAAACCAGGCCAGAAGGGGTGAGACGCATTTAAGATCACTCCAAAGTATTTCTTTTGTCTGCAATATCCCTGCTGCCAGATTCACCATTAAATCACCACCCTGTCACTCTGAGTTTGTAGTCATCACATCTTTCCTTGTCACCACCGTGCAGATTCGGAGACGACATCCCCGGCATGGAGGGTCTTGGCACAGACATCACGGTGGTGTGCCCATGGGAAGCCTTTGGCGACATGGAGCTCAGCGACCTGGCGAAATATGGAATTGTTTAGCCCTCTGTCCTCCACCTTTAGCCCTATCGCCACTCTAGTCCCTCATGTATCCCCACTGTTGATGAAGTGTGCTTTAGAGTGGACGCAGCCCATTATGATTTCAAGTTTTGACCTGAAAAAAGAACCAGCACTCTTTCTTGCCTAACGCACTTTATTTGCCCCTGTCTTTCCACCAATTCTCCATCGTCCCTTTCAACTTTTTTCACCTCTCTCACCACTCTTTCCCCTCCCACACTTTTCTCTACTCTTCCCTCTCAAAATGAATGGTACCAACAGCCCTGGACTTGTACCCTTCCCAATGGAATATATTGTTACAGTATATTTTTGGGGTTAGGGTTCGGTATCTGTTATTGTAACCCAGTACTGTTCTACCTATGTTTCCACTTCTTCTCCTCAAAGCTGCTGATTCAACTATTTTGTCTACCAATTAAATGAGATTGTAATTATTTGTTTCACTTTATAACTCAGTGAAAATGTAACCCTGTCTATTTTGTAGAGAGGAACGATTCCATGAACACAATAAATGTTCATATTTTCCATAGAACATATGTCTGTGTCCTTTCTATAAATAACACAAAAAAGATACAATAACCAAAACACAACTGCAAACGTGCGGTTTGGCCTCTTGTGTCGGTTGGCCACTGTTTTCTGGCGCCATCCAATGGGCACAATGTAATATATTCATAATAGTGCCCTTGATCCATTATTGACAAGTGAGGCTATTGTTTTAGTTGCCACACCAGCATATTGTAAAACTATATTAGTCATCAAAGCTGTGAGAATAAATCTGTATTCAAGGACAGAGGGTGGTGTCAAATAAAACAGCAGGGAAGATAACTAAAGCTGCTGGTGCCATGGCAACACAACCGTCTTTTTCACGGGAACAGTCTCCTCATTTGCTCCACAGGACAAGAGAAGGTTTGATAGACACGATGAACCATTTTAATGGCAACAAAGGTCGTATTGGATTGAATGGCAATTAATAGCAGGTTGTCATTTGTTACAGACATCTGGCGTTTGAATGGGTTTTCTATGACGCAAGACACTAATAATTATAATCATGGATCTATCTAAAAAGACCAAATTGTGACTTGTGAAAACAGACCTGCGAGAGGAAGACAAATCAACCTGTAACAGACAAACAGCGTACAGAGATGCACAGAGTCTCAGGCAAGCTCCTGGTTGGCTGTGTAATCTCAACAACAGATAACTGATTAATCATAATCAATAATTTAACATACGGTCAAGTTTTTTTTCTCTGCGTTTCACAACTTGTATTATAAGTATTATATTCCACAACTTGTAGGTTGTGGAATATAATATTCATAATGAGATTTTTAATAAGAATCAGTGTGTTTTCCATGACCTTAGAATGAGCACTTTACACTGTTGTGTTGCACTGCCATGTTCCTGCAGGCGCCCAGAGTGGACAAACCAAACACTGGCTTTCACATCTTTTCTCCTGACCACCATATGTTCTCCTACAGGCTTGGAAGTGGAGGGTGAGGTGAGTGAGATAACACGGAACCCAATTTGTATCACAAGCTCAGAATATTCACGAGTCTTGTTTGACGCCATACACATCTTACATCCCTTTCCAGTTGTTAACCACAACTGCTCTTCCATGCAAATTCAAGGCAGCAACACAGTTTAGTTTCAGCAGTAGTAGTAGTATTTCACTGTTGTAATTGGACAGGTAAATCTAATTCAAAGTCATGTATCTATTGTTGAGGAGTGAAATCTACACCAATGTATCACATTAAGGTCAATTGTGAAATAAAACTCAGGTATGTTGAAACCCAATTTTTGTATAGTACCTTGCTAAGTAACACCACCACTGATATTTTATGGGTCACCTTAGAAACTGATAATATGCAATCTACTTAGGGCAATCTTGAAATTAAATATTTAGCAGGTCCTCTGGTAACACTGTTTTTTTGGGTGATGTTTGCTGTTGCCAGTGTCTGTGTGTATGCGGCCTCCAGATATCAATGTGCATTTGTGTCACTGCACCAATTAGCTGAACAAGCCCTCAAACTGTGAGCTGACAAATTGCACAGTGCCTTGTGCAATGTGGCATAAACATAACAAACCTCATTTTGAAACCTTTGGCCACTTTATTACCAGCGACAGGAGGAGTGGAGCAGTGGGTGAACAGTGAGGATGAAAGAGTCAGGGCGAAATGAAAACAAAAAGGTCTGCTTGAATGGAGAAAGAATTTTAAGTCGGAGATATTTCCTCTGACTGCCAAACCTTTCATAACCTGAGTATCATTATATTGTTATTATATCAGTTAGCATGAATATGAATGAATGAATGAATACCTGTGTGTGATTTGATGGCAGAAATCACAGTGACATTGTCTTAGCAGATGGAACCAAATGTATCTGAATGGCCTTTCATCAATGAGAACATGTGTTTTTGTAATTTGATCAAAAGGATTGTTTTTTGGCTTGTCTTGCACCCCCTCATCACCGTCAACATATATCTACTAGTTGTGACCAGTTCACCAACAGGGGGAGTTTTACTTTTTTCTCCTGTTGTTTGAATAATTTGGGTTAGGGTTGTCGCACATCACAAAAGTAAAGATCCTAATATTGATGTAGGATGCATTTTGATGTGATTTTTAATTAAATCACATGTTTATGATTCAAATAATCCGGATCTGAGTCATCCAAACTGCTGTTACTCTTACTGCCACATTCTTGTCCTAATTTTCTATATGATTAAATATAAGTTTCTCCCACAAATGACCTATAAGCCATAAACCCTTTAAAGAATTATCCTTAAAATGTAAATATATTAGAATTGATGCACAAAAGCTCTTGCATACTCACCTGATGCTGCAGCAAGGTGTAATGTTTTAACAGTTGAGTCATTCCTATGTCTTCAACATCCTAAAGCATCTCTTTCCTGGAAGCCAAAACTGAAGAGGAGAGTTTACAAGGGCTGACATTTTCTCTTCTTTCTTTTTTTTTTTACCAGTGCACTCTGAAATCCGAGTGGTAAGAAAAACAAGGATGCTTTCAGAAGATGGAGCAACGTATTACTGTCAAACTACAGTGCCAGGAAGCTTGAGTGTCTCTGTGAAGCTGCAGCAAAAACAAGCTTTACTTTAAAAGTGATTACATAAGCATTTCTTTAAGTGATTAAAGGAACCCATAATGCTCGTCTAATAACAGATTTGATCAGGCAATACGAACATTTGCCTCAGTGAGCATGCACATGTAATACATGATTGGGTACTGTAAAGCAGTGTCTCATTGCTGCTGACAATGAAGCATAGCTTTTCCTAAATAAAAAACTATACATCTGGAAATCACCCACAAATTATACCCTGTGGAAGAAAATACAGTTCCTAGAAGGAGAGTATTGGTCAACAAGGCCATGCGTTTGTGTGTGACTGGAACATGCTAACTCTGTGTACATGTCTGTAGTTATCTTTTTTTTTATTTTTTAAATGTTCCTTATTTACTGTTGCTTTTTTTATGTTGTAACATCACACACACACACACACACACACACACACACACACACATGTCAAATACTGACCAAAGGATCCTGTTTTGCCACTTTGTTCTTTGCCCTGACATGACGCTATGACTCTCAGTTAGAGGCTGAGATGAGCTTGCATCTTTACAGGCTGTAATAGGATTGGGACTTGTCCATATGGGCCACTGCAGACAAAAACAGGTTTACAGTAGATACATGCACACCTTCATAGTAGGGGGGCGGTGGCGCAGGTGGTACAAAAGGTTGGCCCGCTGTTCGTTGCCCCATGAAGGGCATCCGATAGAAAAAAATAGAAAAAATCAAATCAAATATATGAACGTTGATCCACTGTAGCTATCGAGCAGCATTTTTAAAACATAAATCAAGTGGGCAAACAAACGCTGTTTGAAATTTGATCATGCATTAATCAGATCCACCGATCTGGATGGATGTTTACATGCGCAGGATGCTTCTATGTATAATTAATATTGCACATCATTGCATTTTTCATCTACTGTACACAACTGAAATGATTTAGACTTAATGAGACCCAGAATGCAAATATAAAACACATAGAACTTAAAGTACCAACAATGCACATGCCACTGATGCAAACTGTAGCTTGCGATGAGCTCCTTTATCTGCAGGAGCTAGTATTTTTTCACTGACGTGAAGTCATTTATCATCAAATCTCAGGTTTTATATGGCCATGGTGGTAATAAATCCTTATAGTTACAACTTTTATCCACGTTGGTGCAATTTCAAAGAAATGTGGAGCTGATTGCTGAGTCATTAATTTTTTTAAGTAACCATCATTTTGCAAGTCTTTGTTGTTAATGGTAAATGTCTGATTTTATTCATCCTGGTTGTTTTCTATTTTGTTCAAGGTGTGAACAAATGGCGTCAAAACTAATTATTTGAATTGTCTTGATATTGTATGGGATAAAAAATTGACATGCGCTCAACTCTGTGACAAATGTACACGTTTTGCACGTGCAACTTGCATGAGACAACCACCACCAGTGTCATGAGCAGCTCGGCAGCAGGGTCTGAGGATTAATAGCACATGATGTGAGACCTTCACGTACTCGGGCTGTGTCAAAGCTTAACAGGGTTTAAGGTTGTGTAACTGTTAAAAAAGAGACAGCTGTAACCTGGCCACCAGTAATCTATGAGTCCCAGGTTTACCTGCATGACATCACTGATCTCACCACCAATCTCCCGTGTGCATGTAAACAAAGAGAAATATTAAATTGTCTCTGATATGTTGGAAGCACTCATGCAACAATCTGTTCAGAGCAGAATTTCAGAGTAGAAAACCATATTCTGTATTTGATTTATATAGGAATATGCTTGATGTTTAACGAAACAACAAACTATAACATCTTAAATGTTCTAAAGTTCAAAAACACTGGTACAAAGTTGTGGCATCTAAAGACATTTAAAGAAGTTTTAAAATTCTCTTAAATTAACGTGGAAGCTTAAGACATCTTTGATATTATAGATCTGTTTTTCCTGAATTGGTATATTGAAAACATAACATAACATTCAAGAATGTTGTAAAGCAAAACAATCAAATTTCAACTTGATTTAATACAGAGGGAGGGGAAATTACTGACAGATTTACTACTGTACATTTTAAAATATGCCTTTTTAAATCCCCCAAAAACTGATCATTTAAAAATATAGATAAAAAAAAGAAAAGCACAAAATGAATGAAGGTGAAGTAGTATATGGAGAAGGAAAAGGGGAAAGATTAAGGAAAATAAATGAATAGGGATTAATTAATGTTGCATTGCAAATGACAGAGGCATCTAAAATGACACAATCTTAATGTAACATAATGCAGGGTATGTGGGTAAGTGCCTGTGGAAAAATACGGTTTAAAAACCCCACAAACATTTATATACAGCACGGTGCTCCATGTCAGTTGCATATCTGCTCAGTGTCAAAATGAACTGGAATAACTTTTGCTCTTCAACCAAGTAAAATGCACAGTGTCCGGCAGTATTTGCCAAACTTCAGAGCACATTATATGCTCTCAAAGTTTTTCTCAAAGAGTTCAAGTTTTGCCACAGCCGTGAACGCACGACAAACCACAGAGACATGCGAATCTGATGTTTTCCTCTCTGCCACTGTGCGATTCTAATCATTACTTTTGCTGTGTTTATTTGCAGCACCAGCACAATGAGCAACTGGGCCTGTAATTTCAACCTACACGGCATCTTTTCTGCGCCTGTTGAACACTTAACACTTGTCCAGAAACTGCCAAAGAGAACATTTATCATTTAATTCTGTCCTTCCTGCTATTTTCTTTTTTTTACCCTCTATCCTTGTCATTTTTCTACCATTCTCTTGCATGCCTCTGTGACAGGAATGCTGTAAACACTGACAGTGATGTTACAAGTGAGAGACCCCGCTGTTGTCTTTGAGAATGCATCTAGAAAGAGAGTCTTAAATCTGAGACTTCTAATGCAGAGGTATAGAGACAATATGAAGCTATATTGACTGGAGGGAAAATGTAAACGGCAAAAGAAAAGTAGACAAAAAATGTAACTGGCTAAATACTTTACCTTCCCAGCTTCCCAGGCTAAGACTAATACGACTAACATTTATTAACTACTACTAATTCTTACATTGCTATACATCATAATATCAATATATTTAATATGAATAATTTTGTTTAAAAATCAACACTCCCAACGCCCCTTTGCATGACTGCTGTATTAGTAATACTGCTATTATGTTTATTATTAAATAGGTAATGAGTCCTTTTACAAAATTCCCCTAATTTAATCAAGTCCCATGTCACCCCCTTATCCCCAACCCAAGTGTCTTCTTCCCGTGTATTTTAGGTAGTCAATAAGTATTTTATTGATTCCTTGTACATGTGTGTGAACTCACCTTTCACTATGGCGTGAAACTCGACAGACAAGAGTGTGTAAGTAGGCGTATTTTCAGTGGCCCTCACGTCAAAGGCGCTGCCCGCTCATGCATTGGGTGCCACTTGTCGTGACGTCTGCATGTGCATTTTACAGAAGTTGTAGGTGTGTGACGTCAGTGTTGCCCTAATTCACAGTCTTAGCGTTGCCCTGTTGTCCATAAGCTCCCTGTGAACATGCTGTACATCACAAACACACACGGGCCATGTAAATAAGGTCAGACCATTCACTGCATGCAGAAAAGATCTTTGGTTTTGTTCTAATAATCCAGCTATGAGTTAATAATAATAATTGCCACACTAAATACAAATGCCCGTATGTAAGTATTTCAATCAAATGTGTTGGATCAGAGAATATTCTACTGTATTTTCATTATTGTTTGATTTTTTTTCTTTTTGTCATGCTAGTGGCGTCTGGGGAGGGTGTTTGTTTATTAGATGGATTACCATTAAATTTAAATCACCCATTCACTTTCAAGACCAAATACCCCCCAAAAATGTGATATTCCCATCATCCTTAGTTTATTTCATTGTGTGTGATTATTGGTTTGAAAATTAGAATAACATTTATATTTTAAGAAATGTAGTTGGATTCTTTTTCGATGCTGACGAGACGGTTCGCTGGGTTCACACCAAAACTGTCTCGTGCTTAAGTTCCTCGTATTTTTGTGCATCAGTCCATTTTTTCCTGCTCTGTGGTCAGGCCGAACTGTGACTTCCCCACAGTTTTGTAACGGATTCCTTCACACTGTTCACAATGTCAAATGAGACATAAATCCTACTTTTTAGTTTAAGTTTAGTTTGATAATTGTTGTGGTGCAGTTATGAATAAATCTGTCATTCACTTTAACATACAGACAAAAAACAACATTACTGCGGTGGTTGTGGGAGCTGCTGTTTGTGTCTCACCCACTACTAAAAATGTTATGATGGGTTTTTCCCTTAACTCTTTTACTATAATTCTTTTTTTCTAGGTAACATGATATTTCTGATCAATAATATTATTTTCCTTATCTTAATTTGATGTCATGTCATTTGCTTCCAGAGATAGTGTGTATTTATTCTCTGGAAAGAATCCTGCTAAACAAACAAGTAGGCTGAATGAACTGACTGATCCCTTCACAGTGGTAAAGAGGCTCTCCTGCACCACTAAGGTGATTTTCATCAGTGTTTCACAGCGTCTGTAAGATCTGATGCTTTCCTCTTCAGGACTGACCTCATGGCGCCACGTGACTTTTGAGTTAAATTATTCATCATATATTCAATATCATCAATTATTTGAAGTTACTCTGATGATCTGATCAATCCTTGTTCTCACTGCATGTTTTTCCTTCATTATGAGGATATTTACAGATAGTTCTTCAGATATTTTGGTTCACACACTTACCTCCAACTTCAATACAAATTTATAATAACAATAATAATAATAATAATAATAATAATAATAATAATAACCTAAAAATAACCTATAAAAGAACCTATAAAAGAAAACAATTTTAAATATTGTAAAATAAAATAAAAAAGAAACTAATAAATAAGAAAAATAAGGTAATCAAAATCAAAAATACTATATTGATCCATGGGGTAAATTGGGCAAACAATAAATAAATAACAAGGTAATAACACCCCGATTTTCACCTTGGTTTCTTGTAATAACACAAATAACAAAAAGTAAAGAATTTCATTCCAATCTGTCCTCTATATTCTATGAATTTTAAGACAATTTAAAATTGATTTCACTGGGTGTCCGCGTCATTATGAATGGAATCAGCAGGAGTTGCGTCCCTCGTGTGGTGAATGCACCAAAATGCAGCCCGGTTAATTCCTGGTCCTACACTGGTCACACAGGACTCCTTACTGTTTGCACCCTGCCTGGGGATAAAGCATGAGCTGCTGCACAGGCTCCGACCCACAACAGATCCATGTCACACACGGCAGCACAGGACACAGTTTTGAGTGCAACGTTGTTATGAGGATGCTGCTAACGACACTTGTCAAGACACAAGACAAGCTGTCATTCACAAAGGCAAAGGTCAGGTTGGACTAAACGTGTCCTAATTGT